>NW_027212023.1:0-224853 GCF_036971445.1 Narcine bancroftii
TCGAGAGAGAGAGAGAAGGAGCGAGCGAGGAGAGAGAGAAGGAGCGAAAGAGAGAGAGAGAGAAGGAGCGAGAGAGAGAGAGAGAGAAGGAAGCGAGAGAGAGAGAGAGAGAAGGAGCGAGAGAGAGAGAGAGAGAAGGAGCGAGAGAGAGAGAGAGAGAAGGAGCGAGAGAGAGAGAGAGAGAAGGAGCGAGGAGAGAGAGAGAGAAGGAGGCGAGAGAGAGAGAGAGAGAAGGAGCGAGAGAGAGAGAGAGAGAAGGAGCGAGAGAGAGAGAGAGAAGGAGCGAGAGAGAGAGAGAGAAGGAGCGAGAGAGAGAGAGAGAAGGAGCGAGGAGAGAGAGAGAGAGAAGGAGCGAGAGAGAGAGAGAGAAGGAGCGAGAGAGAGAGAGAGAAGGAGCGAGAGAGAGAGAGAGAAGGAGCGAGAGAGAGAGAGAGAAGGAGCGAGAGAGAGAGAGAGAAGGAGCGAGAGAGAGAGAGAGAAGGAGCGAGAGAGAGAGAGAGAAGGAGCGAGAGAGAGAGAGAGAAGGAGCGAGAGAGAGAGAGAGAAGGAGCGAGAGAGAGAGAGAGAAGGAGCGAGAGAGAGAGAGAGAAGGAGCGAGAGAGAGAGAGAGAAGGAGCGAGAGAGAGAGGAGAGAAGGAGCGAGAGAGAGAGAGAGGAGCGAGAGAGAGAGAGAGAAGGAGCGAGAGAGAGAGAGAAGAAGGAGCGAGAGAGAGAGAGAGAAGGAGCGAGAGAGAGAGAGAGAAGGAGCGAGAGAGAGAGAGAGAGAGGAGACGAGAGAGAGAGAGAGAAGGAGCGAGAGAGAGAGAGAGAGAAGGAGCGAGAGAGAGAGAGAGAAGGAGCGAGAGAGAGAGAGAGAAGGAGCGAGAGAGAGAGAGAGAAGGAGCGAGAGAGAGAGAGAGAGGAGCGAGAGAGAGAGAGAGAAGGAGCGAGAGAGAGAGAGAGAGGAGCGAGAGAGAGAGAGAGAAGGAGAGCGAGAGAGAGAGAGAGAAGGAGCGAGAGAGAGAGAGAGAAGGAGCGAGAGAGAGAGAGAGAAGGAGCGAGAGAGAGAGAGAGAAGGAGCGAGAGAGAGAGAGAGAAGGAGCGAGAGAGAGAGAGAGAAGGAGCGAGAGAGAGAGAGAGAAGGAGCGAGAGAGAGAGAGAGAAGGAGCGAGAGAGAGAGAGAGAGGAGCGAGAGAGAGAGAAGAGAAGGAGCGAGAGAGAGAGAGAGAAGGAGCGAGAGAGAGAGAGAGAAGGAGCGAGAGAGAGAGAGAGAAGGAGCGAGAGAGAGAGAGAGAAGGAGCGAGAGAGAGAGAGAGAAGGAGCGAGAGAGAGAGAGAGAAGGAGCGAGAGAGAGAGAGAGAGAAGGAGCGAGAGAGAGAGAGAGAAGGAGCGAGAGAGAGAGAGAGAGAAGGAGCGAGAGAGAGAGAGAGAAGGAGCGAGAGAGAGAGAGAGAAGGAGCGAGAGAGAGAGAGAAGGAGCGAGAGAGAGAGAGAGAAGGAGCGAGAGAGAGAGAGAGAAGGAGCGAGAGAGAGAGAGAGAAGAGCGAGAGAGAGAGAGAGAAGGAGCGAGAGAGAGAGAGAGAAGGAGCGAGAGAGAGAGAGAGAAGGAGCGAGAGAAGAGAGAGAAGGAGCGAGAGAGAGAGAGAAGGAGCGAGAGAGAGAGAGAGAAGGAGCGAGAGAGAGAGAGAGAAGGAGCGAGAGAGAGAGAGAGAGAAGGAGCGAGAGAGAGAGAGAGAAGGAGCGAGAGAGAGAGAGAGAAGGAGCGAGAGAGAGAGAGAGAGAGAAGGAGCGAGAGAGAGAGAGAGAAGGAGCGAGAGAGAGAGAGAGAAGGAGCGAGAGAGAGAGAGAGAGAAGGAGCGAGAGAGAGAGAGAGAAGGAGCGAGAGAGAGAGAGAGAAGGAGCGAGAGAGAGAGAGAGAGAAGGAGCGAGAGAGAGAGAGAGAGGAGCGAGAGAGAGAGAGAGAAGGAGCGAGAGAGAGAGAGAGAAGGAGCGAGAGAGAGAGAGAGAAGGAGCGGAGAGAGAGAGAGAGAAGGAGCGAGAGAGAGAGAGAAGGAGCGAGAGAGAGAGAGAGAAGGAGCGAGAGAGAGAGAGAAGGAGCGAGAGAGAGAGAGGAGAGAGAGAGAGAAGAGCGAGAGAGAGAGAGAAGGAGCGAGAGAGAGAGAGAGAGAAGGAGCGAGAGAGAGAGAGAGAAGGAGCGAGAGAGAGAGAGAAGGAGCGAGAGAGAGAGAGAGAGAAGGAGCGAGAGAGAGAGAGAGAGAAGGAGCGAGAGAGAGAGAGAGAAGGAGCGAGAGAGAGAGAGAGAAGGAGCGAGAGAGAGAGAGAGAAGGAGCGAGAGAGAGAGAGAGAAGGAGCGAGAGAGAGAGAGAGAGAAGGAGCGAGAGAGAGAGAGAGAGAAGGAGCGAGAGAGAGAGAGAGAGAAGGAGCGAGAGAGAGAGAGAGAGAAGGAGCGAGAGAGAGAGAGAGAGAAGGAGCGAGAGAGAGAGAGAGGAAGGAGCGAGAGAGAGAGAGAGAGAAGGAGCGAGAGAGAGAGAGAGAGAAGGAGCGAGAGAGAGAGAGAGAGAAGGAGCGAGAGAGAGAGAGAGAGAAGGAGCGAGAGAGAGAGAGAGAAGGAGCGAGAGAGAGAGAGAGAAGGAGCGAGAGAGAGAGAGAGGAGAGAGAGAAGGAGCGAGAGAGAGAGAGAGAGAAGGAGCGAGAGAGAGAGAGAGAAGGAGCGAGAGAGAGAGAGAGAGAAGGAGCGAGAGAGAGAGAGAGAGAAGGAGCGAGAGAGAGAGAGAGAGAAGGAGCGAGAGAGAGAGAGAGAAGGAGCGAGAGAGAGAGAGAGAGAGAAGGAGCGAGAGAGAGAGAGAGAAGGAGCGAGAGAGAGAGAGAGAGGAGAGAGAGAGAAGGAGCGAGAGAGAGAGAGAAGGAGCGAGAGAGAGAGAGAAGGAGCGAGAGAGAGAGAGAGAAGGAGCGAGAGAGAGAGAGAAGGAGCGAGAGAGAGAGAGAAGGAGCGAGAGAGAGAGAGAAGGAGCGAGAGAGAGAGAGAAGGAGCGAGAGAGAGAGAGAAGGAGCGAGAGAGAGAGAGAGAAGGAGCGAGAGAGAGAGAGAGAAGGAGCGAGAGAGAGAGAGAGAAGGAGCGAGAGAGAGAGAGAGAAGGAGCGAGAGAGAGAGAGAAGGAGCGAGAGAGAGAGAGAAGGAGCGAGAGAGAGAGAGAAGGAGCGAGAGAGAGAGAGAAGGAGCGAGAGAGAGAGAGAGAAGGAGCGAGAGAGAGAGAGAAGGAGCGAGAGAGAGAGAGAAGGAGCGAGAGAGAGAGAGAAGGAGCGAGAGAGAGAGAGGAAGGAGCGAGAGAGAGAGAGAAGGAGCGAGAGAGAGAGAGAGAAGGAGCGAGAGAGAGAGAGAGAAGGAGCGAGAGAGAGAGAGAGAAGGAGCGAGAGAGAGAGAGAGAAGGAGCGAGAGAGAGAGAGAGAAGGAGCGAGAGAGAGAGAGAAGGAGCGAGAGAGGAGAGAGAGAAGGAGCGAGAGAGAGAGAGAGAAGGAGCGAGAGAGAGAGAGAGAAGGAGCGAGAGAGAGAGAGAAGGAGCGAGAGAGAGAGAGAGAAGGAGCGAGAGAGAGAGAGAGAAGGAGCGAGAGAGAGAGAGAGGAGCGAGAGAGAGAGAGAAGGAGCGAGAGAGAGAGAGAGAAGGAGCGAGAGAGAGAGAGAAGGAGCGAGAGAGAGAGAGAGAAGGAGCGAGAGAGAGAGAGAGGAAGGAGCGAGAGAGAGAGAGAGAGGAGCGAGCGAGAGAGAGAGAGAAGAGAGCGAGAGAGAGAGAGAGAAGGAGCGAGAGAGAGAGAGAGAGAAGGAGCGAGAGAGAGAGAGAGAAGGAGCGAGAGAGAGAGAGAAGGAGCGAGAGAGAGAGAGAAGGAGCGAGAGAGAGAGAGAGAAGGAGCGAGAGAGAGAGAGAGAAGGAGCGAGAGAGAGAGAGAGAGAAGGAGCGAGAGAGAGAGAGAGAAGGAGCGAGAGAGAGAGAGAGAAGGAGCGAGAGAGAGAGAGAAGGAGCGAGAGAGAGAGAGAGAAGGAGCGAGAGAGAGGAGAGAGAAGGAGCGAGAGAGAGAGAGAGAGAAGGAGCGAGAGAGAGAGAGAGAAGGAGCGAGAGAGAGAGAGAGAAGGAGCGAGAGAGAGAGAGAGAGAAGGAGCGAGAGAGAGAGAGAGAAGGAGCGAGAGAGAGAGAGAGAGAAGGAGCGAGAGAGAGAGAGAGAGAAGGAGCGAGAGAGAGAGAGAGAGAAGGAGCGAGAGAGAGAGAGAGAAGGAGCGAGAGAGAGAGAGAGAAGGAGCGAGAGAGAGAGAGAGAAGGAGCGAGAGAGAGAGAGAAGGAGCGAGAGAGAGAGAGAAGGAGCGAGAGAGAGAGAGAAGGAGCGAGAGAGAGAGAGAAGGAGCGAGAGAGAGAGAGAGAAGGAGCGAGAGAGAGAGAGAAGGAGCGCGAGAGAGAGAGAGAGGAGCGAGAGAGAGAGAGAGAAGGAGCGAGAGAGAGAGAGAAGGAGCGAGAGAGAGAGAGAGAAGGAGCGAGAGAGAGAGAGAGAAGGAGCGAGAGAGAGAGAGAGAAGGAGCGAGAGAGAGAGAGAGAAGGAGCGAGAGAGAGAGAGAGAAGGAGCGAGAGAGAGAGAGAGAAGGAGCGAGAGAGAGAGAGAGAAGGAGCGAGAGAGAGAGAGAGAAGGAGCGAGAGAGAGAGAGAAGGAGCGAGAGAGAGAGAGAAGGAGCGAGAGAGAGAGAGAGAAGGAGCGAGAGAGAGAGAGAGAGAAGGAGCGAGAGAGAGAGAGAGAAGGAGCGAGAGAGAGAGAGAAGGAGCGAGAGAGAGAGAGAAGGAGCGAGAGAGAGAGAGAAGGAGCGAGAGAGAGAGAGAAGGAGCGAGAGAGAGAGAGAGAAGGAGCGAGAGAGAGAGAGAGAAGGAGCGAGAGAGAGAGAGAAGGAGCGAGAGAGAGAGAGAGAAGGAGCGAGAGAGAGAGAGAGAAGGAGCGAGAGAGAGAGAGAAGGAGCGAGAGAGAGAGAGAGAAGGAGCGAGAGAGAGAGAAGGAGCGAGAGAATAGCGAGAGAAGGAGCGAGAGAGAGAGAGAAGGAGCGAGAGAGAGAGAGAAGGAGCGAGAGAGAGAGAGAAGGCAGCGAGAGAGAGAGAGAAGGAGCGAGAGAGAGAGAAGGAGCGAGAGAGAGAGAGAGAAGGAGCGAGAGAGAGAGAGAAGGAGCGAGAGAGAGAGAGAGAAGGAGCGAGAGAGAGAGAGAGAAGGAGCGAGAGAGAGAGAGAAGGAGCGAGAGAGAGAGAGAGAAGGAGCGAGAGAGAGAGAAGGAGCGAGAGAGAGAGAGAGAAGGAGCGAGAGAGAGAGAGAGAAGGAGCGAGAGAGAGAGAGAGAAGGAGCGAGAGAGAGAGAGAGAAGGAGCGAGAGAGAGAGAGAGAAGGAGCGAGAGAGAGAGAGAGAAGGAGCGAGAGAGAGAGAGAAGGAGCGAGAGTGAGAGAGAGAAGGAGCGAGAGTGAGAGAGAGAAGGAGCGAGAGTGAGAGAGAGAAGGAGCGAGAGAGAGAGAGAGAAGGAGCGAGAGAGAGAGAGAGAAGGAGCGAGAGAGAGAGAGAAGGAGCGAGAGAGAGAGAGAAGGAGCGAGAGAGAGAGAGAGAGAAGGAGCGAGAGAGAGAGAGAGAGAAGGAGCGAGAGAGAGAGAGAGAGAAGGAGCGAGAGAGAGAGAGAGAGAAGGAGCGAGAGAGAGAGAGAGAAGGAGCGAGAGAGAGAGAGAAGGAGCGAGAGAGAGAGAGAAGGCGCGAGAGAGAGAGAGAAGGAGCGAGAGAGAGAGAGAAGGAGCGAGAGAGAGAGAGAAGGAGCGAGAGAGAGAGAGAAGGAGCGAGAGAGAGAGAGAAGGAGCGAGAGAGAGAGAGAAGGAGCGAGAGAGAGAGAGAAGGAGCGAGAGAGAGAGAGAAGGAGCGAGAGAGAGAGAGAAGGAGCGAGAGAGAGAGAGAAGGAGCGAGAGAGAGAGAGAGAAGGAGCGAGAGAGAGAGAGAGAAGGAGCGAGAGAGAGAGAAGGAGCGAGAGAGAGAAGGAGCGAGAGAGAGAAGGAGCGAGAGAGAGAGAGAGAGAGAAGGAGCGAGAGAGAGAGAGAGAGAAGGAGCGAGAGAGAGAGAGAGAGAAGGAGCGAGAGAGAGAGAGAGAAGGAGCGAGAGAGAGAGAGAAGGAGCGAGAGAGAGAGAGAAGGAGCGAGAGAGAGAGAGAAGGAGCGAGAGAGAGAGAGAAGGAGCGAGAGAGAGAGAGAAGGAGCGAGAGAGAGAGAGAAGGAGCGAGAGAGAGAGAGAAGGAGCGAGAGAGAGAGAGAAGGAGCGAGAGAGAGAGAGAAGGAGCGAGAGAGAGAGAGAAGGAGCGAGAGAGAGAGAGAAGGAGCGAGAGAGAGAGAGAGAAGGAGCGAGAGAGAGAGAGAGAGAGAAGGAGCGAGAGAGAGAGAGAGAGAGAAGGAGCGAGAGAGAGAGAGAGAGAGAAGGAGCGAGAGAGAGAGAGAGAAGGAGCGAGAGAGAGAGAGAGAAGGAGCGAGAGAGAGAGAGAGAAGGAGCGAGAGAGAGAGAGAGAAGGAGCGAGAGAGAGAGAGAGAAGGAGCGAGAGAGAGAGAGAGAAGGAGCGAGAGAGAGAGAGAGAAGGAGCGAGAGAGAGAGAGAGAAGGAGCGAGAGAGAGAGAGAGAAGGAGCGAGAGAGAGAGAGAGAAGAGCGAGCGAGAGAGAGAGAGAAGGAGCGAGAGAGAGAGAGAGAAGGAGCGAGAGAGAGAGAGAGAAGGAGCGAGAGAGAGAGAGAGAAGGAGCGAGAGAGAGAGAGAGAAGGAGCGAGAGAGAGAGAGAGAAGGAGCGAGAGAGAGAGAGAGAAGGAGCGAGAGAGAGAGAGAGAAGGAGCGAGAGAGAGAGAGAGAAGGAGCGAGAGAGAGAGAGAGAAGGAGCGAGAGAGAGAGAGAGAGAAGGAGCGAGAGAGAGAGAGAGAAGGAGCGAGAGAGAGAGAGAGAAGGAGCGAGAGAGAGAGAGAGAAGGAGCGAGAGAGAGAGAGAGAAGGAGCGAGAGAGAGAGAGAGAAGGAGCGAGAGAGAGAGAGAGAAGGAGCGAGAGAGAGAGAGAGAAGGAGCGAGAGAGAGAGAGAGAAGGAGCGAGAGAGAGAGAGAGAAGGAGCGAGAGAGAGAGAGAAGGAGCGAGAGAGAGAGAGAGAAGGAGCGAGAGAGGAGAGAGAGAAGGAGCGAGAGAGAGAGAGAGAAGGAGCGAGAGAGAGAGAGAGAAGGAGCGAGAGAGAGAGAGAGAAGGAGCGAGAGAGAGAGAGAGAAGAGGAGCGAGAGAGAGAGAGAGAGAGAAGGAGCGAGAGAGAGAGTGAAGGAGCGAGAGAGAGAGAGAAGGAGCGAGAGAGAGAGAGAGAAGGAGCGAGAGAGAGAGAGAAGGAGCGAGAGAGAGAGAGAGAAGGAGCGAGAGAGAGAGAGAGAGAGGAGCGAGAGAGAGAGAGAGAAGGAGCGAGAGAGAGAGAGAAGGAGCGAGAGAGAGAGAGAAGGAGCGAGAGAGAGAGAGAAGGAGCGAGAGAGAGAGAGAAGGAGCGAGAGAGAGAGAGAAGGAGCGAGAGAGAGAGAGAAGGAGCGAGAGAGAGAGAGAAGGAGCGAGAGAGAGAGAGAGAAGGAGCGAGAGAGAGAGAGAAGGAGCGAGAGAGAGAGAGAAGGAGCGAGAGAGAGAGAGAAGGAGCGAGAGAGAGAGAAGGAGCGAGAGAGAGAGAGAAGGAGCGAGAGAGAGAGAGAGAAGGAGCGAGAGAGAGAGAGAAGGAGCGAGAGAGAGAGAGAGGAGGTGCGAGAGAGAGAGAGAGAGGAGCGAGAGAGAGAGAGAGAAGGAGCGAGAGAGAGAGAGAGAAGGAGCGAGAGAGAGAGAGAGAAGGAGCGAGAGAGAGAGAGAGAAGGAGCGAGAGAGAGAGAGAAGGAGCGAGAGAGAGAGAGAAGGAGCGAGAGAGAGAGAGAGAAGGAGCGAGAGAGAGAGAGAGAAGGAGCGAGAGAGAGAGAGAGAAGGAGCGAGAGAGAGAGAGAGAAGGAGCGAGAGAGAGAGAGAGAAGGAGCGAGAGAGAGAGAGAGAAGGAGCGAGAGAGAGAGAGAGAAGGAGCGAGAGAGAGAGAGAGGAGCGAGAGAGAGAGAGAGAAGGAGCGAGAGAGAGAGAGAGAAGGAGCGAGAGAGAGGGAGAGAAGGAGCGAGAGAGAGAGAGAGAAGGAGCGAGAGAGAGAGAGAGGAGCGAGAGAGAGAGAGAGGAGCGAGAGAGAGAGAGAGGAGCGAGAGAGAGAGAGAGGAGCGAGAGAGAGAGAGGAGCGAGAGAGAGAGAGAGGAGCGAGAGAGAGAGAGAGAAGGAGCGAGAGAGAGAGAGAGAAGGAGCGAGAGAGAGAGAGAGAAGGAGCGAGAGAGAGAGAGAGAAGGAGCGAGAGAGAGAGAGAGAAGGAGCGAGAGAGAGAGAGAGAAGGAGCGAGAGAGAGAGAGAGAAGGAGCGAGAGAGAGAGAGAGAAGGAGCGAGAGAGAGAGAGAGAAGGAGCGAGAGAGAGAGAGAAGGAGCGAGAGAGAGAGAGAAGGAGCGAGAGAGAGAGAGAAGGAGCGAGAGAGAGAGAGAGAAGGAGCGAGAGGGAGAGAGAGAAGGAGCGAGAGGGAGAGAGAGAAGGAGCGAGAGGGAGAGAGAGAAGGAGCGAGAGGGAGAGAGAGAAGGAGCGAGAGGGAGAGAGAGAAGGAGCGAGAGGGAGAGAGAGAAGGAGCGAGAGGGAGAGAGAGAAGGAGCGAGAGGGAGAGAGAGAAGGAGCGAGAGGGAGAGAGAGAAGGAGCGAGAGGGAGAGAGAGAAGGAGCGAGAGGGAGAGAGAGAAGGAGCGAGAGAGAGAGAGAGAAGGAGCGAGAGAGAGAGAGAGAAGGAGCGAGAGAGAGAGAGAGAAGGAGCGAGAGAGAGAGAGAAGGAGCGAGAGAGAGAAGGAGCGAGAGAGAGAGAGAAGGAGCGAGAGAGAGAGGAGCGAGAGAGAGAGAGAAGGAGCGAGAGAGAGAGAGAAGGAGCGAGAGAGAGAGAGAAGGAGCGAGAGAGAGAGAGAAGGAGCGAGAGAGAGAGAGAAGGAGCGAGAGAGAGAGAGAAGGAGCGAGAGAGAGAGAGAAGGAGCGAGAGAGAGAGAGAAGGAGCGAGAGAGAGAGAGAAGGAGCGAGAGAGAGAGAGAAGGAGCGAGAGAGAGAGAGAAGGAGCGAGAGAGAGAGAGAAGGAGCGAGAGAGAGAGAGAGAAGGAGCGAGAGAGAGAGAGAGAAGGAGCGAGAGAGAGAGAGAGAAGGAGCGAGAGAGAGAGAGAGAAGGAGCGAGAGAGAGAGAGAAGGAGCGAGAGAGAGAGAGAGAGAGAGAAGGAGCGAGAGAGAGAGAGAGAGAGAAGGAGCGAGAGAGAGAGAGAAGGAGCGAGAGAGAGAGAGAAGGAGCGAGAGAGAGAGAGAGAGAAGGAGCGAGAGAGAGAGAGAGAAGGAGCGAGATAGAGAGAGAGAGAGAGAGAGAGAGAGAGAGAGAGAGAGAGAGTCCAACCACCTACTCCTGATGTTATATGGCACTGCCATCACTGAGTCCTTCAATATCAACATTCTGGAGGTCATCATTGTCCAGTAGTTCAACAAAATCAGTCGCAGTCAGTTACAGAAGCTGGGTATCCTGTCAGGAGTTTGTACGTTCTCCCCGTGTCTGCGTGGGCTTCCTCCGGGTGCTCCAGTTTCCTCCCACCATTCAAATCTTACAGGGATTGTAGGTTAATTGAGTGTATTTGGACAGCGCAGGCTCGTGGCCTAGAAGGGCCTGCTACCATGATGAATGTAACCATGCTGTATGTCTAAACCTTCATCTCCTGACACCTCAAACCCTCTACAAGGCACGTCAGGAGCCTGATTGAACACTCTCGGCTTGCCTGGTTGTGTGCCCTGTATATTCATGTACACAGGCCATGTATGTTCTCTATTACAAATTTTAGCATTTAAAATGATGAAAAAAAAACCTACCTTAGGAAATTCTCCAGATCGTCATGGCTACAGGCAGACCAAGAGAGATCACTTGGGTTCCTCCCCTTGACCCACTCGCCAGACATGATGTGGAAATGTTCAGCACAGGAAGAATGATCGTCATCGTGGCTCATCCCCAGACTGTTGAAGCAAGCAGGTGGAGGAGGGGAGGAGAACAACAGAAGAGAAATGAGAGAGGAGGTAGAAGGTGAAGAAGACAGGCCCAATATTCGAGATGGAGAGAGGGTGGAGGAGGAGCGGGAGATGGAGTGAAATGAGATGGTAAGATTTTGTAATGGGAAGAAGGAAAGGAGAGGGTAAAGAGAGAACAAATTAGAAGGGAAGAGAGGGAACATGCAAAGAAGGACCAGGGAGAATAGATGAGTAAGAATGGGAGAGAGAAGGAGGGAAGGAAGGAAGAGAGAGAGAGAGAAGTGAAGAGAGAGCAGAGTTAGGGATGGAGAATAGGTGATGGGAAGGAGAAAGAATAAGATTTCAAGTATAATTCACATCAACTCAACCAGACATATTTTCTAACAGGTGTGTTCCATCTAATAATCTACCATTAGATTTCCTGCAATCCACCATGAGGAAGCCTACTCTTTAATTAGTGCCTGATTACCTGGATTGCAGCTGTCAGAGCTAGCTTTTAAAAGTCTGATAAACTTCTGGTTTGAATTACAATAATGCAGCAGAATCCTATACAAGATTGCCTCCCTCACATCGAAGCTCATGCTGGAAATAAGCCTCATTTCTGAAAGTGACAGCACCCTGTGCTCAGGAGAACTCCCATTCCTGTGCTTCCATTGGTTGGATGCATCAGCTCCCGTCAACACCCGATCCAGCTGTGGCTGCTGAGGGTCCGCGCAGAGAGTGCCGGATCTGTGGTGGGCAGCAAATAGTGCGCAAGGAGGGAGCTGGCGCACTTATCTTCTCTCTTCCACCCTTTCCCTTTAGGGAGAAGGATGTGCATGGATTCAACCATGCTACACCACGAAGAGAGTTCTTTAAAAGCAGAAACATTAGGGAGAAGGCAACAGGTCCACAATTGGATATCGATGATCTCCACTTGAACTTGCATTAATTCAACAGATTGGCCTTAACAAGCCACACTTGACAAAACCGCTCCCTTGCTAACAATGTGGATGGACCAGAGGAATTGACCACCAGTGCCCACAGCGTCCCCGCCCAAGACCCTCTCAGGGTCACAGGAATGCAGAATGCTGCAAATGGCTAATGATTGGAATAAACTAGAGCTATTTTGAAGGACCAAATGGCCGACTCCTGTTCCTACAGTTCTATTCTTCACAGTTTCTGAAATGAGAAGGTATGTCTGGATTCAGAGGTTTTAAGGCATTGGATTCAATTACAGTAAAACCCCCGGTATCGGCACCTATGGTGATTGGTAGATGCTCGATAAGTGAATTTGCTGGTTGCTTAAGATCGCACATTGTGTGGATTGGCGAACTGACCAATGGAGGGGGTGCCAATTTTAAACTTTCTTATTTTTTAGTGATTTATTTTCTGTGATTTTTTTTTCCCAGTGGCTTGGGGCTGTGATTTGCTTGAATTCCAGATAACGGGGATATCACTGAACAAGTTTTGATATCAACTGATCAGGTCTGTCCGCAGCATCTGAGTGGGAACCACTACCTCCTGCGGAGAGGTGACATGTGGATGCCTGACTGAACAGCGTAGCTGGCACAGATGAACAGCTGGCTATGTGTATTCACTGAGATGTGGGAATGAGGTTTGCAGCCACGCATTAGTGTGTGGTGTGCAGTCACTTTGCGGAAGGGCCTGACTGTGGGAGGTTGTTGGTGGTGGCAGGTCAACACATGGTGCCCAGGAGAGACAAGTCCTCTTTCCACCTTGTGCACTCTGACCTTTCCTGCCACAAAATACTAATCATTACACATGTTGCCTGGTTCATTCCAACAAAAAGCACAAAGGTCCTCTTCTTGGTCCCACAATTTGGTTTAAAGCATCCATAACCCTCATTATTTGATTTTCGAGGACACTGGTCCCAGACGGTTCCTGGTAAAACCCATGTGTAAAGGACAACTCTACTAATCGCTGGATCCAGCATCAAAAACCTATTCTCTTCATGCTCTCTGATCCACATATCCAGTTTTCTCATATACGTGACCTGACAGCAGTTGCATAAGTCTCCTGTATTAATCCCAGGGGAGGTGTCTGAACCATGGGCAGGCAATATAACCTTCAACCGCAGAGCAGTGTCTATCTCCTGATTGTAAGAATGGAATTAAGTCTCAAGATCTGTAATCTAGGAACCTGGACAAACAAAGTATACATTCCTTCAAGTCCAAGGAATTTAAATTATTAATTAAAAAGTGATTGGAAGCTAAGAAACAGCAAACCAGTCTCCAAAACAATAATCTTGTGGCTACTAATTTATCAATTCATCAATGTTCCTCAGCAAAGGAAATCTGTCACATCTACTCTGTCTGGCATCGTCTGTGATGATATAATGGGGGGGGGGGGGCTATTATACTGACCGCTTGCTGTTGGCTATGGCTGTAGAGCTACTCCCCCCTACTGGTATAATGGTTGGAGATGCTTTCCCACTGGCCAGTTGAGAGGTGATTCTAGTCTGTTAATAAAAGCCCTGTATTGGTATAATACTTGACTGGTCCATGTCTGTAGCATATCAATTTTATTAACAGTCTAGAACCACCTCTCAACTGGCCAGTGGGAAAGCATCTCCAACCATTATACCAGTAGGGGGGAGTAGCTCTACAGCCATAGCCAATAGCAAGCGGTCAGTATAAGATGCAACCCCCTCATTACATCATTACGTCACACCACACACTAACTTCTGAAATGGATGAGCAAGTCACTCAGTTCTATGGAACACCATACAAATGAACCTGGATCAATTACCCGGAATGACTCAAGCACCATTTTCAGATACAGTCAGGTAGCTCCCAACTCAGTTAAAGAGTCCTCAATTGGACACCTAAGTGTCTATATTGGGAGAGCAGTCCAACAGACAAATCAAGACATTTTCTGACATTGGTGTCCATTTAGAATTAATCCTTGTAGGTCACAGGCCAGACTTCTACATCACAAGCCATGCATATGTCCTCTAGGGTTGGGCAACTTTTTAATCTTTAATTTAGACCTAAAGCACGGTAACAGGCCATTTCGGCCCAAGAGTTAATGCCACCCAATCAACCTACACCCCTGGTACGTACAAGTGGGCCGAAATGGCCTGTTCTCATGCTGTAGGTCTAAATTAAAATTTAAAAGGTTGGCCACCTCTGTCCTATCTGGATGGCAGGACCTACCCACCGCAGAGGGTGAAATATTGACATCTGATGTTTTTATCTACTCCATGTCTCTGAATACAAGACAAATTTAAAACAACAAAGGCCCAAAACGCAATATAAATACATGGTGATGAGAACCTGGGGTGAAGTTGAAATGGCTGACAGCCTTAAGACAGCCATCAATTGTAATTCCAAATGAAGATAAGTTTCCTTGATACCAACCTATGGGAATAGATTCTTCATGGCTTCAATGTCCTGCAATCATTATGTTCAGAAAGATGATGATTGATTGTTTGTGAATGTTTACATATATTTCAAGCAGGTCTAATAAAGACGTGTATTTGTCCAGTGCCTTTCACCTCAGGAAATCCCAGCTCATTTCTCCTAGTTCCATTATTACAAGATATCAGGTAGAGTGTGTGCATACAGCAAAGTGACACAACTTTCAATGGTTTGGAAGTCCAATATTCTGTATTTGGTTGTGCTGGTTTGGAATAAAAATTGCCCGAGAACAATCTGCCCCGTTTTTGCCATCAGATGTCATTCAAATTCCGTATGAGAATACTCATGAGTTTCTGGTTTAAAGCCTCATTTGATACTGACACTGCATCGCAACCTCAGTAATGCATCTTCGGCAGCTCATCGTACATGTGAGGGTCGTGAGGAATTTGCACCATTCTATGATTCAAAGAGGGGAGATGAGGCCAGCATAGATAAGATATGATCATATTGAGGGACTGCATGGCCCAATCCTGCTCCTCTACTTGTGTTCTTAAGTGGTCAACTAGGTTGTCAATCCGTTAGGTTACTTTGTCACTGAGAATGCTGGATTAATCCATTCCGCTGGAAACTCATACACTTCCTCTTACAACTGATCTTTACACTATATCAATGCCCAGTCCAAGCGGGTTATACACAATCAATAAACAAAACATACAATGGAAGATGCACAATATCCTGGTGCCAGGAGTGTCTGTGGTCACTGGGGTCCAGCGCCTTACACCAAAGTGCTGGAGAATCTCATCAGGCCACGCAGCATCTCAAGGGGGCAAAAGGCAATTGTTGCTTCGGACCTGGTCCCTTCTCCAGGATGAGGGCAAATCAGGCAGATGCCTAAAAAAAAAAAGGGTGGGGGTGGTGGAGAAGAGGAAGGGCAATGGGGAGAAGTACAAGCTAACAGGTAAGAGGTCATACAGATGGGAGGGGAGAAGAGAAAGGTGAGATGGGGAAAGAATAGTGGGCTAAGAAGGGTATCTCTCTGATTTTCCCTATCCCACAGTCTCCCTTCCTCTAGCTCCTCCACTTCCCTTCCCTTCTCCTATCAGAGACCTACCCTTCCAAGAACTTTACCCCTCCCCATCACTTCTCAGCTTCTCTCTTCTACCCACCCACCTGCATCTACCTATTACCTCTTACTTGTTCTCTGGTTTGTATCTCACCTATCTCAGTGACAAAAAGCCTACCTACATTTACCCTGTCCAGTTCTCCCCATAATCTTAAATATCTCTATTAAATCTCCCTTCCACTCTCCAGGCAAAAAAATCCTAACCTGTCTAACCTTTCCCTGTAACTCAGTTCCTGAAGTGCAGGCAACATCCTAGTAAATCTTCTCTGCTCTCTTTCAATCATATTGATATATTTCCTGTAGTTAGGTAAACAAACCTCACGCAATACTTCAAATTTTGTCTTACTGTACAACTTTACCATAACATCCCAACTCCTATGCTCAAGACTTTGATTTATGAAGGCCAATATGCCAAAAGCTCTCTTTCCAACCCTATCTACCTGTGACGCCACTTTCAAGGAATTATGTATCTGTATTCCCAGATCTCTCTGTTTTATCACATTCCTCAGTGCCCGACCACTCACAGTGTATGTCCTGTCTTGATTTGTCCTTCCAAAATGCAACACCTCACACTTGTTGGCATTAAATTCCATCTGCCATTTTTTCAGCCCATTTTTCCCGCTGGTCAAGATCCCTCTGTAAGCTTTGAAATCCTTCCTCGCTCTCCACAACATCTCCAATCTTAGTGTTATCTGCAAGCTCGCTGATCCAATTTACCACATTATCATCCAGATCATTGATATAGGTGGCAAACAACAATGGTCCTGGAACCGATCGCTGAGACACCCCTAGTCACAGGCCTTCAGTCTGAGAAACAATCATCCACTACCACTCTCTGCCTTCTCCCGCATAGCCAATGTCGAATCCAGTTCACTACCTCACCATGAATATCGAGCGGCTGAACCTTCCTGTGGAACCTTGTGGGGCCTTGTGAAAGGCCTTCCTAAATAGACAACATCCACAGCCTTTCTTTCATCAAAATGGCCAGGTTTGAATCACTCCGTGAGGGCCACAACCATCCTCCTACTTCCCCAGCTGAGCAAGTCCCCGAGAGACAGTGTTGGCATGTGATCAGAAAGTAAGGGTTTGGTGGGGGGGGAGGGGGGGGTGAGGTAATGTCAGCCCAACTTCGTCCTTCCCAACCCTGAATTAGGACCACATTTGCCTTTGGACGGAGGTAAAACACAATGCTGGAGAAACTCAGTTGGTAAAACAGTGTCCTTCATGTAGCAAGGATGAAGATAATAACCAATTTTTCTGGCTTGAGCCCTTCATCAAGGTGTGAGCAAAATCCAGGCAGGCGCCTGAACAAAAATTCCTATCGAAATGGTGAGGTCTGGAACATTGACTGCCATTGCTCTCCCCAGATACTCCATGACCTGCTGAGTTCCACCACTGTCCCAGTCCTTTATCATCTGCAGACTCCTTGTTCGCCTCCAAGATGCCTGTGACGTTCCTCACAAGGCCCCGAAGAATTACTGGTGGGCCTCAGGACCAGGTTTCCTCTACTTTCCTTCCCAAATCGAGCAATAAAAATAAATCGAACAAACACTAAACATTCAAGGCACACTACACACCAAACGTGCCGGAGAAACTCAGCAAGTCTTGCAGGATTCATAGGAAGTAAAGGGTAACCAAGGCTTTGGGAACATAACCAATGTTTTGGGCTTGAGCCCTTCATGAAGGCATGAGCAAAATGTAGCTATTTATGTAGTGAAGATATCAATCGCTCCTCATACGATAACACTTCCATTCCCAGAGCCATCCTTGTGAACCTCCTGTGAACCATCTGCAACATCAACACATCCTTTCTTAAATGGAAAGACCAGAACTGCTCGCAATACTCCAAGTGAAGTCTCACCAGTTCCTTATCAACCTCAATATCACATCCCTGCTCTTATATCCTATTCCTCTTGAAATGAACGCCAGCATTGCATCTGCCTTCTTCACCACTGACTCAACCTGCAACTTACCTTCAGGCTATCCTGCACGAGGAATCTCAGGTCCCTTTGTATCAGGTGTTTTCAATTTTCTCCCCATTTAAAAAGTCTTCCCATTCATTTTTTTTCTTCTTCCAAAGTGTGTGACCATACATTTCCTGACATTGTATTTTATTTGGCACCTCTCTGCACATTCTCCTCATCTGTCTCAGTTTTTCTGCCCAGTTCAGAAGCCTGCCTACATATTTCTCATACCTTGATGAATGGCTCAAGCCTGAAACGTTGGTTATGTACCAGTATCTGTGCTATATAAAATAAACTTGACCTGCGGGTTTCTCCAATGTCGTGCTTTTACTTCAACCACAGTGTCTGCAGACTTTCATGTTTCACTCTTCCTTTGGGCTGAGGGTTAGCAAGACTAAATGGAGCAGCCTGAACTCAGCTAATGAAGCAAAGATTGTGAATAGAGTCCAGAGGACTCCTTTTCTCTGCTGCAGCCAGTGGAAGCTGGCGTTAAAGTAAAGGTTCCATTATTGTCACGTGTTACGAGCCCAGAGGACACCAAAACCAGCAGGAATAGATATTCACCGACAAATGGTTACTTAAACAAAAGTTGCTTTTAATTATCTTTAAGCATGAAAACAGAATCACACTTTAACTTATCTCCATTGACTTATCTAACCTAAGTAACCTAACTTCACCCCCTTCTAATTCTAAGCGCGCGTGTGTGTGTAAGTTCAGAAAAGTTATTTGATTCACAGTCCAATCTCACTTCTCATTCCTCCAAGTTCACTGGTTGCAGGCAATTCTTATACTGTGCACAGAATTTAACATTGATAAAGTTCACCAGGCTTTGGTGCTTGAAAGGTAAATGGTTACCACTCAGGAAGATTCTTGTCGGTTTTCAGAGAGAGATTTGTTGTACGATAGACACCCAGCCACTCCAGCATCTTGCTGTCGAAACTTGCCCCCTCAGGGTTCTCCAGATGATCACCTCTTTCTTTCAGGTCACCGCAGACTTCCTTCTTGTTTCACTTATTCCAAGTGAAACATTAGACAGCCAGTCCCTCTCCTCTTGCATGAACCACAAGGGCTTTGACCAGGCTGAAATAAGAACCCATCTTCCCAATGGAGTTTTCCACAAGCTTGCCCGCTTGTCCTGTTCCAGTCCCAGCTGCTGTTGCTGGCTGTAACACTGTAGAAGTGATCTCTATGCCTCTCTCTCCCCCCCCCCTCTCTGAGAGAAAACCTGTTTGACTCTCTCTGCTTGCAAAACCACATGACCCTCTTGAATGAACTCGCGACCCCTGGTTTACAAGACCAGTGCTCTGACCATAGAGCTATTGGAGCCTATAAAGCTGCTATTTATTTGTCTCAAGTTCTGCAACTCAACACTATAATTACTGGTAAGTGAAATTATTGTTCTATAACTAGCAAGTTAGCTTGTAATAGTTTCCCCAAAGCAGGAGTAACAGTCTCCAACAATTTATTTTAATTCAGTCGAGTGGCTTCACTTCCCATCTGTGTAGTTATGATGCAATCCAGGTAGTAAAGAATTTGCTCTGTGGACTCTACAGACCATGAATTATCAAATTTAGAATGGGTTTTAATTACAGAATAACTAGGCAGAAAAACACTTCCTTGCAAGGGTTTCCATCAGTACCGTATGGGCTCTCTGCATGTGCAGTGCTGTTTGTGTTTGCTCGCCTTGCAGAACTAGACCCATCTGAATATAGGATACACCTTGTGCTCCTTTACTTTGAATGCATGCCGAACACGGTAAATAAGTGCAGATTGCGGGGAAGCAGAGGACTGATTCAGGGCATCAGAAAAGAGGGAGGACATCCTCCATTTCAGGAGAAGCAGAGGAGATGACCCACAGGCTGGTGACCCGCAGGCATGGCAGGTCTCCGCGGCTGAAGAACATGCAGGCTGTCGGCCACTTGAGTTGAGGAACCTGCTGGCGACTGCGGTCGAGGGATTCACGCAAGGCGGCAGACATCTGGAGACTGGATGAAGGGATACCAGGTGTGGCAGCCGGGATGCGAAAGATAGCAGCCATACCTGAACCTGGTGGTGCGACCCATGTGGCATCTATACCTCTTTCCTGAGGGCAGCAACGAGAACAGAGCACGTGCTGGGAGGTGCGGGTCTTTGATGCTTGCGGCTGCTCTCTGAGGCATTGTCCCTCAGTAGTGGGGAGGGTTTTGCCTGTGATGTCCTGGGCTGTGTCCACTACTTTTTGCAGGGCTTTACGCTCAGGGGGTATTGGTGTCCCCGTACCAGATTGTCAGCGCACTTTCCATCACACCTCTGAAATTTGCCAGGGTTTCTGGTGACATACCAGCCCTCCGCAAACTCCTGAGGAAGTAGAGCCTTACAGCTTTATGGCAGATGGAAGCAAACTCTGTGTGATATTGCACTGTCTTTATTACAAGACACTAAAGGAATTTTGAATCTTGAAATAGAGAAGTACAACTAGACAGAATTGCAAGGACACATGCGACTGGTACACCATGTGTGTGTGTATATATATATATATATATATTGGCCGTCCTTTGGTTGGAAGAAGACACTTTGTTGTGCAGTTTGTCTATGAACACGAAGGTGACTTTGCAGTCCCAGTCTGCACAATGGAGGCACTGGAAGTCTATTGTTATAATGACTGTAGCTGCTGCTCTGCGACACTGTTCACGGCCTTCCACCAGTTTTTGCCAATGCCTGTCTTCAAAACTGGTGTAGGCCTCATCGCCCAGGGCCCGCCAACGGGACCTGTCAGCAGCCGCAGCTTCCATTTCAACTGCGCAGCATGCCATGTGTACATATCATGTGTCTCCTTTTGACTTGGGGTGAATTGCACATTTGCATTATTTACAATTTAACTTTTCCTTCCCAGTTTTTTAGCCTCTTTGCCAACAAGTTGGATTCACTTCTTGACTCAAGGAAGGTATTGCTTCTTGGATTTATTCTGTGGAATACTGCGTAATTTTCTTGCCGAGTCTCCACGGGATTGATTTCCAGAGCACTTTCACGGTCACAGAGCTTTTCCGCATTCCCTTCTGGATTTTCTATGGGAATGAAGTGATCTACATTGACACTTCTAACGTTCTCGCCTATCTGCATGGAGGGTACTGCATACTTTAGCTCTCTCTCCAACTCCCAATTCTGGGTGTTTGTGTGTTAAATTAACAGGGTAGCACTAATACGCAAACTCAACCATGTTTTTGAATTGTTTCTGTCCCTGGCTTGAGGCAGTGTATTGTTTCTATCTCTACTACTCTAAGACCTTGGGATGTGGTTGAATGGCCTCTGCACACAACAAACTCCGCAGACGTGTGCTTCACTGAATCTTACAGCTTCGAGGAAAGAAGTGAGAACTGTCAAAGATCGAGTGATACAGAGGTTTGAATTGAGGCATTACCAATTGATTTGCAAAACTCCAGCATGAGGCCACATTCCACAATTGATCACCCTCCAGCCTTAGCACAATTTTGCTTCATGAATCTTTCACATAGAAATGAGCCTCTGATCACACACCAACACCTTCCCTCAGGGCGGCACGGTTAGTGCGACGCTACTACAGCTCCAGTGACCTCGGTTCAAATCCAGCGCTGTTTGTAAGGAGTTTGTACATTGTGCCTGTGTGCATTTCCTCTGGGTGCTCCAATTTCCTCCCACATTCCAAAGACACATGGGGGGGTGGGATGAGGAGGTTAATTGGTCACATGGATGCTTGGGCTCGTGGATGGGAAGGGCCTGCATCACTAAGTTTGAAAGAAATTCTATCTCTCGTCATCAATGTTTCCTTGACCATCATCAATTATAGATCCTACTCCATCATTCAAAGCATCCACCCAGGTTTCAATGAGCCTGTTCTATTAGAATGAACTAATGCACTCACGCTTCCTTCATCAATACTGTTCAAAAACCTGGCATGAACCCAATTAGAGGTTAGAGGTTAGAGGTGGTGGGCTTCTGTTCTAACAGAGAGTGGGAGACACATGCAACAGAACTGTTTCTAAATGAGGTTTTGCAAGGGAACAGTGGGTGATACTGGTATAGCAGAGGTTAGCCCATTGCAATTACAGTGCCAATGACCCAGGTTCAAATCCGCCGCAACTATAAGGTTAATCTTGGATCTGCAATGATTTCAAGTTTTCTGGTCTGCACACTTTCCTTTTCTACTCCATGAACATTTTGTGTGGTTGGACATGTTTGTGTGGTTGGACATGTTTGTGTGGTTGGACATGTTCATATCTCAGATCTGGGCACTGCTGGCCAAGTGCTGTGTTTAGCACCTGTCCCCATTTATCCTTGAGGAGATGGAGGTGAACCAGCTGGTTGATCACCTGATATCCTCCTAATGGAGGTACTCCCACACTGGCATTGGGGAGGAAGTTCTAAGATTTAGGCCCAGCAATGATGAGGGATGGTAATGTTTACACCCCGGATATTCCTACTTGATGGTAGAGTTCCTGGGATTGACGGTGACTTGGACAAGCTACTGCAGTGCATTGTGCAGGGGGTACACCTTGCAGCCACGATAGGTGGTGGTGGTGGAGGGAGTGATTGAATAGGGTGGCTATTCCAGGCCAGGGGAGAATATTCCCTCCTAGCTTGTGTTATCAGGAAGAACGTCACTCTGCAGCACACATTGTCGCCATGGTACTTCTGCAACTCATCATGTTTCTGATCACTGGTGAAACCTACCCCAGTACCCCACATGGAGGGTGGGGGAGCATAGCAATGGTAATACCATTGAATGTTAAGGTTAGGTGGCTGGGCTCTTCCCTTTTTTGGCATTGCTGTTACTTACCCTACTGAGACACTGTGAACACTGTGCATGCATCAAAATTCCTTAGTGTTATGTAATAAAACAGACGTGATAATACATGAAATTTGGTTTCATCTGCTGTAAGGCAGAAATTGCCTGGCACCTCTTAAAATCAAGGAGAGAGTAGCAAAAAGAGTCACTATCCGTCCATGGATTCACCTCCAGCGCTCCCACAGCCAAATAGCCTTCAGATCAAAACCTCTGACACAATCAGGAAGCCATCAGCCCCCCCTTAATACCCTCTTACATCCCAGTTGCGATACCTGGTACCCCTTCAGACAGTCTCCAGCAGTCTGCAGCCTGGTGTGATCCCTCACCTCGAGTCACCAACGGCCCATCGCCTCTGTGTACTTCGGCCTCAAAAACCCTCGTGGACACTGTCCCGTAGGTCATCTCCTCTGCTTCTCCTTCTCAAACAGGGGTGTGTAGGTGAGTGGTAGAGTCAGATGGGAGTTATTGGGAATGAAATGGTAGAATGAAATGGGTCAGGGCAGGATTAGTGCAGAAATATTTAATTCCCATTGGTAAAGTGGCTTCGGCCCAATGATGCCAGGTTCTAGATCTCCAAGCCAGCCCTGCGCAACTTGCCAGGGCCTCGTTGACACATCTCCAAGCATCAACATGGCCACCCAGGAGGACAGGGGCAGAGAGTACATGAGAATACCAGTGTCCCATGCCTCTCTCGATAGGTTACACACCTACTACAGTGCAGTCAGAGCTCTCCAGACCCTCCCAAAGAGAGGATCAGGATTGCATCCAGAAGCCAAATGAATCATGGAAAGCAGCAGGTGCTGATGGAACCCATCCCAAATTCATGAAGAATACCACACCACAACAGGGAAGTAAGTTACAGAGTTGTTTACTAACAGCCACATGACTGGAAATGTTCCAAACCACCAGATTCATTCCGGGACAGTGGCTAAGGTGAAGCAGATACCTACTGCCTTATAGTAGTCAAAGTTAAAGAATTTCATGGATGTTACATTCTAAGTGTAGTATTACGTGACAATAATAGAACCTTTACCCTTTACTGTCCTTTCTTCTTGTTCTCGTCAATACCACCTTCTGGGCAGGCAGAGCCCCATCCAAGAAACGACAATGCCAGTGGGATTTGCACAGGGTCTTCCTGCTCCCTACTGGACACTCGGAGTCAAGTGAGGAGAGCACTGACCACGGTTCTACAGAAGGCACCCTTGGGTGATTTGCAAAGACCAGCAGTGGGGTGTGTGCTGGTTGGGTTGAGAGTGAGGTGCAGGGGAGCCTTTGCCACTTCGAGAAGGGCTGCTGTCTCGTCTAAGGGCAGCCTGTGGCGAATACCGGCTTTGGTGAGAAGGGTGAGGGTTTAGTCATGGCAGGTGGACTCAGACCGGCTTCATGATCCTCCTGTACAATGTGGGAACTGTACAATGTGATCACTACATGAGCTACCTGCTCCTGACAGACCATATGATAAAAGATGGAGATAATTGAGAATTAAATATCTGAGGGCGTCAGCTAAATTGGAAGGACAGGTAGGAAGGTAAGGTGGGTGATGTAGGACGTGACCAAGATGATTATGAGAGATCTAGGGAGTCAAATGCATCTCGTAGAGATTAAGAATAGTAAATGGGAATAAAAATCATTGTCTTTAGGTCACCAATTATGCAAGAATAAACCAAGAAATATCTGAGGCAGGTAAGAATGGAACAGCATTCATCATGAGGGACTTTAACGTGCGTAGACTGGTGAGTTAAGTTGGTTGAGGAAGTCTTGTGGAGGTGTTGAAGGAATCCATCTGTGATAGCTTTACTGATCCGCATGTTACTCAATCTCTAAGGTAACATGCTATCTGAGATCTGGTCCAGTGCAACGAGACAGGTAAAACTTTGTAGTTAGGGATCCTCTCGGAAAGAGTGAACTCGCTATGATTGAATTTCTCATAAAAATGGAGGATGTCATTGTTGAATCGGATGCCAGAGTTCTTTGCCTAAGCAAGGGAGATTACAACGGGATGAGGGAGGGGTTGGCCTAGTGCAGACTGGGAGCACAGGCTATATGGTGGGAGAGTTGTGGAGCAGTGGAAGACTTTCAAAGAGATTTTTTACAGTGCATAATAAAAGTACACTCCATTTAATAGCAAGAACGGTAAGCCAGCCTTGGATAATTTAGTGCAGTGCATCTCAGTTGGCTGATGACGTGAAATTGAGTGGAAAGACAAATTGTGTAGAGGATGCAGAGAAAATATACAGACAGGTTAAATAAGTGGGCAAGGATCTAGCAGATGGAGTACAATGTTAGTAAATGTGAGGTTGTCGACTTTGGAAAGAAGAACAGAAGATCAGGTTATTATTTGGATGATAAAATATTGCAGCCCATTCAGAAGGTCTTGGGAGGGCTTGTGCATGGACTGCAAAAGGTTAGTTTCCAGGTGCAGCAGGCAATCAGAAAGACAAATGAGATGTTGGGCTTTTTATTGGTGGAGGGATTGAATTTAGGAGCAGGGGGGGTTCTGCTGCAACTGTACAGGGTCCTGGTGAGGCCGCACCTGGAGTCCTGTATGCAATTCTGAGAAAGGATATTTTGGCTTCGGAGGTGGGGCAGAGGAGGTTCATCGTGTTAATTTCAAAGATGAGGAGAGACCCACTGGAATCCAGAAGAATGGAAGGGGATCTTATAGAAACATAAAACGATGAGAGGGATAAATAAGATAGAGACTGGAAAGGTGTTTCCATTGGGAGGTGAGGGTAGAACTAGGGGACATGGCCTCAAGGTTCAAGGGAGTAGATTGAGGAAGGTTGATGAGGCTTCTCCCAGAGAATGGTGAATCTGTGGAATTCTCTGCCTAAGGAACCAGTCAGAGATGGCTCATTAAATATATTAAAGAGAAAGTTAGATGGTTTTATGCATTGTAGAGAAATTGAGGGGAAAAAGCAGGTAGGTGGAGCTGAGTCCATGGCCAGAGCAGCCGTGATCTTACTGAAACGTGGAGCAGGTCAGATGAGCTGCTCCTGCTAATGTTTCTTACGTTCTTGTGAAGCCGTAAACCAGGATTGGTTGAAGGTGGGAGCCAGGGAAACTGATTTCCTTGTTTCCTGTGGTACGGAGTTGTGTACAGGTGGACTGCTAACCTGTCCAACATTAGCCACTGGGTTAAAATGCTACCAGTTAATTCTATGAGCAGCAATGTGCATCTGATCTGTTCACCCATCCTAGCACAGCCGTGGCGACCCACTGCTGGCCCACCTCTACACTCCAGTGACCGTTCTCCCACAGACTCGTCTTTTTGTTCTTACTGAGGCTTAGTCCCATTTGCCAGGATAAAGGACTTCAGGGTTTTAAGAAGGGACTCAAGGAGAAGCCTCACACTCGGGGACACAGCGCAGCCGGTGGACAATCTCCATGACTGTTACCACCTTTCAGCTCTGAACGTCTTGAAGGTTGAAGAAAAGTTCAACCCACACCTGCAACAGCATCTCTTCCATGTTTCAACAGTTGATTTACTGGACAACGTACATTTTGCTCCCTGAACACTTTTAGGTGTATTTTATGGATTTTGAATTGCTGATCATAAAATACCACTTATTTTAGATATTACCTATTTTTGTGATTTCCTCTAGATTTTAAATCTACTAGTATATTGCTCACAAAACAAGCTGTTTTGATCAGTCCAAGCATGCCTGGGCAAGCACTCAGTACAGACGCCATACAAAAGTTGTCTTAGGTCTCGGCATGCATGGAAGCCATTTAAAGATGTTGTTGAGAACTTTCTTGGCACCAAACTACATCCAGCTGATTGACAACATTCTTCAAGCAGACAAAATCATGAAATGCAAAGTGGAATTGAAAATGTATTTTCTGGATTCGCACTTGGACGTCTTCCCTGCTGATCTTGATGCAATCAATGATGAACACGGTGAAAGGGGCATTGCAACCATGGAAAAGCGGAATCAGGGCAAGTGGAATCCATCAACGCCGGCCGACTATTGTCGGACACCGACATGAGAGGCATCAGATGCTGAGTTCAAATGAAAATCAGCATCAAAACATTTTTAGGTCAGTTGAATTCACACAATGTGTCAGCATCATTATGTGGTTAATAAAATTCAATATTCAATAAAAGTTAATTTAATGTTTATCCAACTTCCTACATGATACAGCAAATCTGAAATTATCTCTGAGTTCAACTTGACGTTGTCTATCGTGATCCCCAATTTTTTTTCGGGAAGCAAACCTTTTCAAAAAAATTTGATGTCCAATAATATTGGACCAAAGGTCAAGACAACATCAGTATGAGCTCTGGCCTACCCTGCAGCACAAAATGGCTGGTTCAACTTGGCAGTAGGCACTACATGGATGTGGGGGATGTTCAACATCAAGTGGCCATAAGAATCCTACTTGGAGCATCGAGTTCACTTCACTTGAACTTCCTGCCTGAGGCATTCCATGAGGAATGCCACCAGCTGACAGGTGACATGCTATCTTACTAGTCTTCTCAGAGTGGAGGCCTGTGACTAGTGGTGTGCCTCAGGGATCTGTGTTGGGAACATTGTTGATAATGTGGTAAATTGGATCAGCAAGTTTGTTGATGACACAAAGATAGGAGGGGATGTGGACAGCAAGGAAGATTTTCAAAGTTTGCAGAGGGATCTGGACCAACTGGGAGAATGGGCCAAAAAATGGCAGATAGAGTTTAAGTGTGAGGTGATGCATTTTGGAAGGGCAAACCAGGTCAGACATACACAATAAATGATAGGGCACTTAGGAGGAGCAGAGAGATCTGAAAATACAGATTCATTGTTCCCTGAAGGTGGTGTCGCAGGTGGACAGGGTTATAAAGAAAGCTTTTGGCATCTTAGCCTTTATAAATCAAAGTATTGAGTACAGGAGTTGGGGTGTGGAAGTTGTTTAAGACATTGGTGAGGCCAAATTTGGAATATTGTGTGCGATTCTGGTCATCTAATTACAAAATAATTTACTGGGACGCTGCTGGGTCTTCAAGAGTTGAATTACAGGGAAAGATTAAACTGGTTAGGACTTTATTCCTTGGAGCGTAGAAGAATGAAGGAAGATTTGATAGAGGTTTACAAAATTATCAGAGGTACAGATAGAGTGGATGTGAGTAGATTGGGGGAGATCAATGCGAGAGGTCATAGATTTAAGCTGAAAGGGGAAATATTTAGGGGGAACATTAGGAGAAAGTTCTTTACTCAGCTGCCACCCGATGTGGTGAATGTGGGCTTGATCTTGTGTTTTAAGAATAAATTGGATAGGTACATGGATGGAGGGTTACAGAATGGGAGCAGGTCAGTGTGAGTTACAAAATGATGGTTGGCACAGATGAGAAGGGCTGAATGGCCTGTTTTCTGTGCTGTAGAATTCTACGGTTCTATGGCTGGACTACCCTCAAGCACTGGAAGGTGCGGCCACCTGCTCTACTCCGTGGATGAGCAAGATCATGGCCTGTGACTGTTGAACGGAACTTCTGCCCTGCGCCATTCACAACTTGGGAAATCATAGCCATTCACACCGCCTCACCTCTGACCACTACCCCAGCCATGTCAGGGTGTGAATAATAAGTTGTGGGAGATACACTGCAGCACGCTGGCTGCCTTTGCACCAGGAGCTCTGTGGCTTTCCACTGGGAGTACATGTTTGACTGTAAATCATCTCCTGCAGCTGTACTTTTGGCTCCTCGCCCCGACAGATCTCAGCCAGCAACAGTGCATTTCACTTGGGACTGAGGCCCGGATTACCGTGGATGCAGCAAGCACCTCTTGCCAAGGATTTTGCAGGGTCTGCTCACTTCTCAGACTGTTTCACTGCCTCGAGCCCCGTCATTTGTCTCCACGACTTCAGATGGTTACGGGCTGACATGTAGAAGCCAGCTGTGAGAAGGGCCAGCAGACACACGTGGCTTCCTTCATTAGTGGGCCATTTATAACTCGAAGTAATCCTTAAAATGACAGCAAGCGGTGGTGGACCTCTGCTCTGACAGAGAGTGGGAGACACATGCAAGAAAGCTGTTTTCTGAATGAGATTTTGCAAGGGAACAGTGGATAGCACCGTTACCATGCAGGTTAGCGTATTGCAATTACGGTGCCAGTGTCCAGGCAATTTCAGTGCCAGTGTCTCAGGTTCAAATCTGCCACTACCCATAAGGACTTTCTACGTTCCTTCAGTGACCAGCATGAATTTTCCACAGGTGCTCTTCCCACATTCCAAAACTATGTGGGCTGGTAGGCTAATTGGGTGGCATCGATTTCAATGGCCAGAATGAGCTTCTGCCATGAGATAGATAGGTGATAGATAGATACACACATACATACATAGAGAGAGAGAGAGAGAGAGAGAGAGAGAGAAAGACAGACACGGACAGCTACATTTCCAAAAGACCTTTTTCTTAAGATACCAGAAGTTCAAAGATTGGTGAGGATGAGGAGAAGGGGCAGTAGGGGTGAGGAGAAGCAGGTGGGGATGGGGAGGAGGTAGGGGTGGGGATGACATCATTGGGGATGGGGGAGGAGGGGGAATTGGGGTGGGGAGGAGGGGGATGGTTGTTTGGGTGGAGAGGGGCAGGTGGGGATGGGGAGACTCAATGAATGCAATAACCACAGCAGGAATCAAGGGAGGAACGATGGCAGAGCCCATGGATCAGCAACTCCGCTTGATATTTGACACCAGAAATGAAGGTTTATCTTATGAGGAGAAGCCAGGACTCACTGGAGATTAGAAGGATGGAAACTTGTAAAACTATGAAGGGAATGGGTACAAGCAGGGAGGTTGTTTCCACTGACAGGTGAGACTTGAACTTGGCCTCCAGGTTCTGGGGAGTAGATTGAGGATGGAGAAGAAGAACTACTTCTCCCAGAGAGTGGGAGAATCTGCAGAATTCTCCGCCTAGCAACACTGTCAAGACACATTGAGGTGGTCTTACATTAAGAAGCAGATATTAGGGAATTAAAGCTGAGCTGCATCCACGTCAAATCCACCATGATCTTATTGAGGTTGGAGCAGGTTCGATGGGCCAGATGGCCGACTCCTGCTCTTGTTTTTTTATGTTCTCATGTCTCCCCCCCTTAGGGCAACTGCAATTGCTGGGTTAGCATATTCCTAAAGCTTTAAAAATAAATAAAATCTCCTTGACTTCCTCCAAAATGACCTAGCCATCATCTTGAGGCAGCAGCACTAAGTGTCAGTTCACCTTTAAGAATGCAGTGCAACATCTGGTTTTAATTCCTTGCTGCACTAGAGCCTGTAGTTAGCGGAGAGTTACTGCTTTCACTGAAGAATGCTGTGTTGGCAGTTTGTTCTCTGGCTCGGTGAGCTGTGGAGGGAGGGGCCCCACAGGCACAGCTTCATGGTGAGTTTGGGATACAGGTGTGGGAGGGAGGAGGAGGAGAGAGGTCGGCCGTGAAGTGAACAGAGGGCGGGGCAGTAGGGTGGCAGATGGGTCAAGGGGCATCATGGGAATTGGCCATCAACCCCATACGAGGAGGTAGTGGAAATGTTCCTGTGGGAATACAGCACTGTGTGTGGTGTCTGAGGACATGGGACAGGGATGGCTGCAAAGCATCAGACCAGAAGTCAACACATCCATGGGGCTGAGAAAATCACTGGGGTCTCTCATTTTTATTTCAGAGACACAGCACGGTATCCTCACGTCCGCCTAAATGCAGCCATGTGACCAATTAACCTCCTAACCCCATACGTCTTTAGAATGTGGGAGGAAACTCATGCAGACATGGAGGGAACGTACAATCTCCTTCCGGACACCTCTGGGTTTTAACCCAAGTTGCTGGCGCTGAATTAGCAACGTGCTCGCCTCTACACTATGCTACCTCAGCGACATTTACCAGGAGCGTTGCTTAAATAGGGCTCAAAGAATTATTGAAGACTGTTTCCATCCAGCGCACAGTATCTTTGACCCACTACCATCAGCAAGGAGGTACAGAAGTATCAAAATCACGACTGCCAAGCTAAGATATAGATTCTGCATGCAAGCTTCTGCTACCAAACTTTCCGCAAGCTTCTTCTCGCATATTTTTGTGTGTGTGTGTGTTATGTGGATGTAAGACGAGGAGGGACATCCCCTAGTATTCACCTTACTAGTCTAGAGAGCTTGTGTTTCAATAGGGTCACCACCTTGTCTTCTCGCCCTAAAGTGATCAGCTCATCTCAGCCTCAACCATCTTGCCTTCTCGTGCTCTGCTCTGATCTCTGGTAACTCTGAGGTGGCATTGGACTTAAATATGGGCTTCCACCACTCATGGGGAGAAATACAAATGTCAAGCATTTGATCAGGGCAGCATGGTTGCCATAGCACCATCAACCCAGGTTCGAATTTGCCTGTAAGGAGTTTGTACCTTCTCCCCGACACCCTGTGGGTTTCCTTCAGGTGCTCTGGTTTCCTCCCACATTCCAAAGACGTATGAGGTTGGCTGGTTAATTGGTCGCGTGGGTGTATTTGGGTGGCATGGCCTCGTAGGCCAGAAGGGCCTGTTACCGTGCTGTATCTCTAAATTAACAAGAGGAAATTGCAGAATTGGTTCATTAATCCTTGAGGCGCATCGTTCAGCCTGTTGGTCACCCTCGAAGCGGCTGCAGCCAAGCTTCATAATCAGCCACAGTTAGATTTGGTATTGACAGTCAGCTCAAGTAAATCCAAACCACTGCTTTGACACACTCCGATTCCAGTACCTCAGTTTTTTCCAGTGTGACAGATTCAACAGGGTTTTGGGATCTTAGTGCTCAACATACTCCAATGAACACATGCAGGATGTTACAGGTAAGTCTTTAATGAAATGCAGGTGCTTATGGTGAAACTTTTAAAGCTCTTAACTCCCATTGATCTCACACACTGCGACACTGAGGCAATCCGTAAACTGGAGGTTCATCTTATATTCTGTATGGGCCCTCTCCAACTAGACAGCATTAACATTTGACTTCTTGAATCTCCGTTAGGTCCCTCCCCTGTCTCTCTCCCTACACTTTTGCCTCCTTTCCTCTAGTTCCCCATCCCTCTTCCTTTCCCTCTTTATTTAGCCCTCCCCTATCAATTCTCAGCATTTTAGCTTTCCTACCCTCCCACCTGTATCCACGTACAGTAAAACCTCGTTAGAATGCGGTAGTTGGGGCCCAAGATTTCATACCGCGTTACAGCCGAGTTGCGGAACAGATGCATTTATGTCATGATTCAGGAAGCAGGAAAACAGAAAAGTGTGACTCAAACCCTATAATAAGACCTTCAAACTCCACTTATTAACATACACATCTTGTAAATGAGTCATAAGGGTTCATTTTTGAGTTTGTGGCTGTTAGCCTGGCATCCTAAAATCAATGCTAGGGGTCCACAGACACCTGCGCTATAAGCAGTTCCGCGGTTTAATGAATCGCGTTCCAACGAGGCTTCACTGTGTAACCTTTTACCTGTTAACGTGTGCTCGTCCTCCTGCCCCTTCTTTTCTCCTCTCCTCTCTTCACACCCTCTCCCCACCAGACTATCAGAGCCAGCACCACCAGGCTGAGGAGTAGCTTCTTCCCACGGGCCAGTGAGAACCCTGGATGACGAAAGGAACTGCTCGCGCTCACCCTCCGAGACATATTACAAGACAATATTTATTTGTATAGATGAAATAATTATCCTGCATATGCATTGTTTGTCTGTTTGTGTGTTATGTCTGGTTGTGTGCCTGTGAGGATCGGAGAATGCTGTTTCGTTAGGGTTTACTTGTGCAATCAGATGACAATAAGCTTGCCTTGTCTTTATTCAGTTGCCTTCTTGCTTATGTAAGGTAAAAACATCATGAGATGGGACCGGAGAAGGAGTCACCCAGTACTAAGGAGTAACAGAATGCAGATGTGACCTTGTACACTCAAGATAAGCTTGGCACTAACAAGAATGATGTGCAGCAGGCTAACAGAGAAGGGTAGCAACAGTTTATTCATTGGACAATGTCATGGTATGATCATTTACTAAGTACGTATCCTGAGGTATAAAAAAAACACCACTTGCTGATAACGGCAGAATGCGCCTTCTCCAACTAACACTGTTAGTTGCAAGTGTTACAATCCGGTAATAAAGAACCTTGATTTCGACTCAGTCTGGTGTCTGACTCACTCATTCATGAACAAAGCAGACCTAACACTTAAGCTTATACATTGATGAAAGGCCCAGGCCTGAAACGTTGGTCACCCTTTTACTTCCTATGGAATGCTGCGTGACCTGCTGAGTTTCTCCAGCACCTTTGTGTATTACATCAGAATGATTCCCGTACGAGGGTAATCCTGATGCTGTATACTGAACATCCTGCAGCAATTTTAATAATAAATATTAAACAAAGAGCAAATCCTCCAAGTTCACCAGTATCAGGCGATTCTTATACTGTGCCCAGAATTTAACATTGGTGAATCTTCACCAGGCTCTGGTGGAAATTATTAAACATCTGGATAGACAGGGTCTGATCAGGAGCACTCAACATGGATTTGTGGGAGGAAGGTCATGTTTGACCAATCTGCTTGAATTTTTTGAAGAGGTGACTAGGAATGTGGATGAGGGTAGCGTAGTGGATGTTGTCTATATGGACTTCAGTAAGGCCTTCGATAAGGTACCACATGGAAGGTTAGTTAGGAAGGTGCAGTCTTTAGGTATAAATTTTAAGATAGTCAAATGGATTGAACATTGGCTGAAAGGGAGAGGCCTAAGAGTGGTAGTGGATAATTGTCTGTCAGGTTGGAGGCCGTTGACCAGTGGTGTGCCTCAAGGATCTGTATTGGGCCCATTGTTGTTCGTTATATACATTAATGATCTAGATGATGGGGTGGTGAATTGGATTAGTAAATATGCAGACGATACTAAGATAGGTGGAATAGTGGATAATGAAGAAGGTTTTCAAGGATTGCAGAGGGATTTGGGCTGCTTAGAAAAGTGGGCTGAAAAATGGCAGATAGAATTTAATGCTGATAAGTGTGAGGTGCTTCATTTTGGTAAGAAGAATCAGAATAGGACATACGTGGTAAATGGGAGAGCATTGAGGAATACAGAAGAGCAGAAAGATTTAGGAGTAACGGTACATCGTTCCCTGAAGGTAGAAACTTACGTGAATAGGGTGGTGAAGAAGGCTTTTAGTATGCTGGCCTTTATCAATCACTGCATGGAATATAGGAGTTGGGAGGTGATGTTGAGATTGTATAAGACGTTGGTGCGGCCTAATTTGGAGTTCTGTGTGCAGTTCTGGTCGCCTAATTATAGGAAGGATATAAACAGAGTGGAGAGAGTGCAGAGAAGGTTTACCAGAATGTTGCCTGGGTTTAAGCATCTGGAGTATGGGGAGAGATTGGGTCTTTATTCTTTGGAGCGTAGAAGGTTGAGAGGGGATTTGATAGAAGTATTTAAGATTATGAAAGGGATAGACAGAATGGATGTGGATAGACTATTTCCATTAAGAGGAGGAAAGATTAAAACAAGAGGACATGAGTTAAGAATTAAGGGACAGAGGTTTAGAGGTAACATGAGGGGGAACTTCTTTACTCAGAGAGTGGTAGACGTGTGGAATGAGCTTCCGGGAGAAATAGTGGCGGCGGAGTCAATTGTATTATTTAAGAAAAGGTTGGACAGGTATATGGATGAGAAGAAGATGGAGGGTTATGGGCATTGTGCAGGGAGGTGAGACTAGAAAGGGGTGTTTGGTTCGGTGTGGAGTAGAAGGGCCTAATGGCCTGTTTCCGTGCTGTAATTGTTATGTTATGTTATATGGTTATGTTACCGCTCAGAGAAATAAGTCGTTATTTGTTGGACACAAACTGATTTACTTCCATCAGTACTTCAGAGCCTTGCCCCATCAGGGTTTTCCAAATGATAACTCTTGTTCCAGGTCACCGCAGAGTTCCTTTAGTCCCCCTTATTTCGGGTGGAATGCTCTGGCCAGCCATTTCCTCTTGTATGGACCACAAGGGTTTTCAAAAGGCTGAACTCACAACCCTCTTCAAGATGAGGTTTAAACAAGCTGCCAGCTTGTTGCGCTGCAGCCTCCGGAAGCCACTGCAGAAAACTCTCTCTCCAAAGAATCACATGTTCTTCTCTCTCTCTCAGCTTATAAAAACCAGAACCTCTCTTAAAACAGCAAACTGCCACCAAACAGACTGCTGGCTCCAAAAATCAATCCCTGAAGATCTTATCAGTTCCCTGAGATGGGCCTTCCTTTTTCCACCTCCTTCTGAAAACCTTCAGAAAAGCAGTTTCCATTGTCTTCACAAAGGCACTGGGGCCGGACTGTCTTGCATTTTAAATGAGATCTGTTTTGTGAAGTGTTTGTTTCCTACACTAAAACCCCCACAATCTATCTCTTCCAAAAACATCTATATATGATATAAAATATGATATAATCCATCACAGGCTGAAAGGGGAGACCAGAAATAGAGGACATAGCCTCAAGATCCAGGGTGGTACTGAACTCAGAACATTCCTACAGCTCTCAGTATCAGGCCAGGCCAAGGAGTCTCTTATTTGCAAGTCAGAGAATGGCGCATTTACTAGAAACCGAGATTGACCCTGCAAGGCAGCGTAAGAAATTGAGCAAAAAAAATTCCTGGAGGAACTCAGCAGTGCTGCAGTCGCGTATCTACCTTCGTTGGGAGCGGTGCCGGCTGCCCCTGAGGACGTAAGCAATGCAATGCACTGGGGCTAATAGCGTGCATGCGCGGGTGTGTTAAGCGTCAGTATCCGGGTGATGGATCTCAGATGCAGGAGGAGGAGGGTGAGAGTGTGAGGATCACCCGTGTGGCAGTCAGCCAATGAGAAGGTCGGAGGGGTTTAGTTGGGTGGTGTTTGGGGTGTTGAAGAATGCAATGTTGTGACCAGTGAATAATAGAAGAAAGTCGACTTCATGGTGTGGCTGAAAGAAACAAGTGAGTATATTTGTTATTTGTTTGTAAGCTGTGATAAATCAGAGCCATTACAGCAGGTCAGGCAGTACCCAGGGGTAGAAATGGTCAGTCATTTGAACGTTATATTGAGTCTCAAAAACAGTCCTAACGTGAAATGTTGACTGACCATTTCTACTCCAGAAGATTGTTAACTGGGCCTGCGACATCACAGTCTTTTCTCCCTCGAGGATGTCTTAAGAAAGCAGCCTCCTCTCCTCAAGGATCTCCACCACTCAGGCCATGCCCTCTTCACTCTGCTACCATCAAGAAGGAGGTACAGGAGCCTTAAGACAAGCACTCAGCGGCACAAGGGCAGCTTCTTCCCCACTGTCATCAGATTCCTAAATAAGCAATGAACCAAAGACATTGCCTTACTTTGTCCTCTTTCTCTTGAACTTTTTTTAATCGTGTAAGGTGGTTTACATAAACGTTCACACTGTGATGCTACCACAAAACAACGAATTTCATGACATGTCCACGACAATAAATTCTGATTCTGTCTGACCTGCTGAGTTCCTCCGGCAAATCTTTGTTTCCTCAAGATTCGAGTATCTGCAGTCTTTGTGTGTCAGCACAAAGGGCGCAGGCTTAGCACAACCCTGTCACAGCGCTAGTGATCGACACCGGTCTTCGAGTTTTGCACTGTCTGTAAGGAGTTTGTACATTCTCCCTGTGCCTGCGTGGGTTTCCTCCCACCCTCCAAAACGTACCAGGGGTTGGAGGTCAATCGGGTATATTTGTTCAGCACAGGCTCGTGGGAAGAAAGGGTCTGTCACCATATTGTATGTCTACATTGAAAATAAATAACTTTTGTTAAAAATTAAAAACTAAGAGATCGCTATCCTCTTCGAGGGTGTTTTCTTTCCAGTGAGAATTTAGACCAGGCCTCATCCCTCCCCCATCCCAGCACAAGCACAGAAGATCCTTTGCCACTGTTTCAAAACAGAGCCAGAAAATTGACCCTTGTGCCCTGGAAGAGATGGATTCCCTCAATCACATCGCGAAATAAAGGAGCAATCCATTCACAACTGGTTGACAGTGACGGTACTTCAAAAGTATTTTTAATGCCCAGAAGCGCTATAAATATGCAAGGTTATTTTCCTTTCTGGCATCTGGCTGGGGAAGTAATCTAGCGATTGGCACATTTGAAATCCTGCTCTTAAATTCCTAAAATGTTGTCCAGGGGGAACTTTCGTTCCCAAGTTTCTTCTCTCCCATGGGGAGTGGGATGATTAACTGCTTTTCCCCCTCTCATCATTTTTTTTTCAAAAATATCTCATATTCCAGCAGCTGACAATCAAAAACATCTGGAAACTGCATGAATAATTTTGGCCATTTCTGCTCTACTAGATCCTCTTCCTTCATTGGGCTTGTGAACAGCCACCGGTTCTTCCCCCGCTGCCAGCAGCTCTCTCATTCTCAATCTCGATCTAAAGTGCCTCTCGGATTCCTTGGTGTGCAGGGTTGTCTCCGTTTCTGAGATCAGGAGCACAGATAAGACACGTCTGACCTTGGGGTGCCAGACAGGGGGGTTCACCCCTGATCGCGGGGCAATGCTCTAGGATGCGAGTGCCAGCTCTTTGGAAAGTGCTGCTGACTTCAACCTGAGCTTGGCTCAAAACTCTGGCTCTGTAGTTTACAAAGCAGAAATAGGTCTTTGGTGATTTGTGCTGTGACTGAAGTCAACGTAGCAAGGGCGTGAACCAATTGATGCACTCGAAAGACTGTGGTTGAGAAACCAATAGGCTTTTATTCACTTAAGAACAACGGCACATCCACATTCTTCGACTGTCCTGCACTGAGGAACAGTCACCTTTATACAGGAGCCTGTGGGGAGGGGCCACAGGTACAACTGACCCATAGGTATGCCTGACCAGATAATTATGTACAACTTCTGTTCTTTGTCGTTGGCAACTGTATTGCTCGATAAATCAGTTGATATAATCTGCTCAAACCTGCCCTCGCTGGCACCGCATTTTCTATCCAAATGTCATGGGCAGGAAGAGGATGCCTCAGGATTGCTTCACAGCTCTCGCGACCTGACCTTGGGTGCTGTCAGCTCGGAGTTTGCTTGTTCTCCCATTGACCATGCCCCATGTGCCAAGGCCATTTTAATTTGTCCCCAGCAGACGGGTGAGTTGGATGTGCGGGACATTGTAAAGAATGGGGTGGGAATTAAACTGAACTGAGACAGGTGGGTGGTTGACGGCTGCCCAGGACCTGTTCCCATGCTCAATGATACTGCATCAGGTGCATGGATTTTCTATCAACATTGGCTGGATCCAGGACCTAAATCTGGAATAGACAAAGATTCAGATGTGATGTTGATGACCACACCATGCCTGCCGGTTTAACTCCAGGGTGAGTGTCACTTGATTGAAGAGGGTATACAACAAGAAAAGAGGCATCATCACACCAGGTGCCATCTCACTGGCCCTCCACTCGGCGTTGGATCACCTGGACCACAGGAGCTCTGACATCGGGCTGTCATTCATTGTCCTCAGCTCAGCGTTCAACACCACCACAGCAGCAAATCTTACAACAAAGCTAAATTATTTGGGTCTCTGTCCTCCCCTCTGCAGCTGGATTCTGAATTTTCTCTTCAGCGGACTCCAACCAGCGTGGATCCGCTCCACCACCTCAAGACTGTGTGCTTGGTCCCCATGCACCCATGAATGCCCAGATAAGTTCAGCTCCAACTCAATCGACAAATTCACTGATGATGCCACCATTGTTGACCGAATAACTGGAAATGATATGTCAGTATGCCCTCAGACAGCTCCAAGAAAAGTGCAGAGAACAAAACAAAGGACTCTACATCACCTTTGTTGACTTCACCAAAGCCTTCGACACCGTGAGCAGGAAAGGGCTTTGGCAAATGCTAGAGCGCATCGGATGCCCCCCAAAGTTCCTCAACATGGTTATCCAACTGCACGAAAACCAACAAGGTCGGGTCAGATACAGCAATGAGCTCTCTGAACCCTTCTCCATTAACAATGGCATGAAGCAAGGCTGTGTTCTCGCACCAACCCTCTTTTCAATCTTCTTCAGCATGATGCTGAACCAAGCCATAAAAGACCTCAACAATGAAGACACTGTTTACATCCGGTACTGCATGGATGGCAGTCTCTTCAATCTGAGGCCCCTGCAAGCTCACACCAAGACACAAGAGAAACTTGTCCGTGAACTACTCTTTGCAGACGATGCCGCTTTAGTTGCCCATTCAGAGCCAGCTCTTCAGCGCTTGACGTCCTGTTTTGCGGAAACTGCCAAAATGTTTGGCCTGGAAGTCAGCCTGAAGAAAACGGAGGTCCTCCATCAGCCAGCTCCCCACCATGACTACCAGCCCCCCCATATCTCCATCGGGCACACAAAACTCAAAACGGTCAACCAGTTTACCTATCTCGGATGCACCATTTCATCCGATGCAAGGATCGACAACGAGATAGACAACAGACTCTCTAAGGCAAATAGCGCCTTTGGAAGACTACACAAAAGAGTCTGGAAAAACAACCAACTGAAAAACCTCACAAAGATTAGCGTATACAGAGCCGTTGTCATACCCACACTCCTGTTCGGCTCCAATCATGGGTCCTCTACCGGCATCACCTACGGCTCCTAGAACGCTTCCACCAGCGTTGTCTCCGCTCCATCCTGAAAATTCATTGGAGCGACTTCATCCCTAACATCGAAGTACTCGAGATGCAGAGGCCGACAGCATCGAGTCCACGCTGCTGAAGATCCAGCTGCGCTGGGTGGGTCACGTCTCCAGAATGGAGGACCATCGCCTTCCCAAGATCGTGTTATATGGCGAGCTCTCCACTGGCCACCGTGACAGAGGTGCACCAAATAAAAGGTACAAGGACTGCCTGAAGAAATCTCTTGGTGCCTGCCACATTGACCACCACCAGTGGGCTGATATCGCCTCAAACCGTGCATCTTGGCGCCTCGCAGTTCGGCGGGCAGCAACCTCCTTTGAAGAAAACCGCAGAGCCCACCTCACTGACAAAAGGCAAAGGAGGAAAAACCCAACACCCAACCCCAACCAACCAATTTTCCCCTGCAACCGCTGCAACCGTGTCTGCCTGTCCCGCATCGGACTTGTCAGCCACAATCGAGCCTGCAGCTGACGTGGACTTTTACCCCCTCCATAAATCTTCGTCCGCAAAGCCAAGCCAAAGAGAAAAGAAAAAAAGAATGCAGGATGAAGATGAAGAACCTGGTTGGGTGGTGCTAGAACAACAACCTTGCTCTCAATGTCACCATGACCAAGGGGCTTATGGTTGATTTTAGGAAGGAGATGCAGAGGGACCACACACCTGTCGGTAATTATTGGGATGGAGGTGGAGAGTGTCAGAACCTCAAGTTCCTGCGAATTGATATTTCAGAAGACCTTTCCTGGAGTCAGCACATCAAGGCAACCATGAATAAGACACGCCAATGCCTCTACTTGGCTAAGGAGTCTGAGAAGATCTGACACGTCATTGAATACTCTATCAAACACTATAGGTGCACTGTGGAAAGTACACTGACTACTTCCATCACCAGCCAGTTTGGGAATTCGAAGGCTCAGGAACGTAGAAGGTAGCAAACATAGCCAAATCCATCCTGACCTCCTCAGAAAGCCAGCCAACATCAAAAAGGATCCCCATCACCCAGATCATAGCCTGATCTCACTGCGATCTTCAGGCAGAAGGTACAGTAGCCTGAAAACCAGCACCTCCAGGTTCAAGAACAGTTCCTTTCCCACAGTGATCAGGCTCTTAACCCTCCCCTTGGACAAACAATCATAGACTGCTCTAACAGTACAAAAGGACAGTACAAAATATTTATTTTCTTCAAGTGTATTTATTGTCTCTTTTAATTTAATTCAATTGTCATTTTTCTTCACAAGTACCATTTTAATTTTAAATTTAGACATACAGTAACAGCCCATTCCTCTTACCAATTACACCCAATTAACCTACAACACCCCCCCCCCATACATTTTGAAGGGTGGGAGGAAACTGAAGCACCTGGAGGAAACCCACGCAGACACGAGGAGAATGTACAAACTCCTTACAGACAGTGCTGGATTCGAACCCATGTTCCTGGCACTGTAACAGCTGTCCGGTAGCTGCAGCAAGTAAGAAATTTGTATAACGTTGGTGACAATAAACATACTATTATCTTCATTGTGAAGGCCAAATATCCTGGCACCTTGATATCACATTTGTTAGAAGAAGCAATATATAAAGGTTGCAATGAGAACAGGCTGTGATCAGGATGGTGGGGACCACTCCCCATGCTGAACGATTCACTCCACTTGTGTGTCGGTTTGGTCCTTTGAAAAACAGAAGAGAGCAAATCAGAGGGGCTTCTAATTTGTGCTCTGGCCAAGAGTTTACAGCCTTCACCGTACATGAGTCAGCCATCCGCGGGATGACTGAGCTTGGCCCATCAGGAGATGTGGTTACAATGGGTCCACATGAATGTTGAAAGGAGGTCGAGGACATGCATTTAGGGTGGAAGTGTTGGGGGGAGGGGGTGGAATTTAAAGGAGCTAGGGTATGGAGCTGGAGGCATAGAATTGTGACTGTAATGGACCACAGTCCTCCATCATATGGCTGCAGGTCATAATTTACTCTGCAATTCCCAGAACCTGTCAATGCAAATTCCATGACATCATGGTTTATATAGAGCATCCTCTGCAACACCACCAACTGTACAACATCGTCTCAGACATATAAAGTCAGGAAAGCCTATGAAAGTCTGCAGAGTGTATGGCACAGCCAAGATAAACTAGACAGTACATTGATGCATCTGAGACAGTAGTCTGAACAACACTGCCTTGACATTCTATGGCCTGTACAACACTGCCTCAATGTACCACAGACTGTACAGCACTGCCTCAGACAAACCACGGCCTGTACAACATTGCCTCAGACATAACATGGCCTGTCTAACACTGCCTCACACGTACACTGACTCAATGTAGCACACATGGTACCACACTGCCACAACATACTACAATCCCCTTTACACGTTCTCAACTATCCATGACCTGTAAAATATTGTGTCAGATATCCCACATGCAGCAGTCCAAAGACCGAATAACACTTCACCAATACACAGTGGACGATAGAGTTCCTCTCACATCTGATGGATGATTATTGTTAATGTTGTAAAGCAAGGATCATTCATTAACGTAAAATGAGTTTCATTATCACTATGCAAAACCACATAACAAATCACTGGAAATTTTAATCTATTTAAATCATTGGTATTCACACTTCAACAATTACAGGATGCTTTGTATCAGAAGTAAACCGAAGTCTGCAGATACTGGGGTCGAATGCCGATCACAAAAGTGCCGGAGAAACTCAGCGGGACATGTGTGGTGGAATACTGTAATACAGGCATTGTACTGGTTGGCCCACCTCAATACTGCAATACCTTCCAATTCAGGATTCCTTATAATGGCGGTACCGCCCAACCCTCTCCCTCAGTACTGACTTGGAATCGGGCCAACAGCATATAAGATATGCCTGTAAGTTTATAGCAATTAAACCCTATTAATCCCGATGTCTGGTCTGTCGGGTCTAATTGATAGTGCTACAATGGGCAAAAGGCCTTTTATTTTCCATGGATGCTGCATGACCTGCCGCGTTTCTCCCGCACCATTTTTATACATCATAGCTTCGCTGGGAAGCACATTACTCATGATCTATTTGTTACATTATACTCAGGCGCCTGCCTACATTTTGCTCATACCTCAATGAAGAGCTCCAGCCCGAAACGTTGGTTATGTATCTTTATCTTTGCTCTATAAAGGACACTGTTTGACCTGCTGAGTTTCTCCAGTGTTGTGGCTTGACTTCAATCACGGTGTCTGCAGACTTTGGTTGTTTTACTCTGTGTTGTATTGATTCTCGTTTTGACCTACTTGTGGCCCAGCTCGTGGGCAATGGTGAAGGCCAGGCTCAATCCGTTGTCCTCAGCGAGCACACACTTGCGCTTGGGATTGCATGCTCCTCCCAGGTATGCGATTCCTGTGGGAGAAATCCAAAGGAGACAGCGATTAAGTGTTTGGAGGTTAAGAAGTATGGGAGTAAACAGCCAAAAATGAAGCAGCCAGACTGCCCTTACAATGTCCCAGTTAGAAAACCTGTGCTTCTATCGTTTCCGAGACCCCTGACCTGAGGAGCCACTTAGCTCAGCGTTCACTCTGCAGCTCCTGGTTCATTCACCGTGTTGCCACGGGAGGTGCTGGGTCACTGGTTTCAATGCCATTATGTTTCATAGTACACAAGTAGCAGGTCATCTGTGCGGAGAAACTCAGCAGGTTATGCAACATCCAGAGGAAGTAAAGGGTAACTGACATTTTTTTGCCTGGGCTCTTCATCAGGCATAGCCTTTACCTCCTCTGGATGCTGTGTGACCTGCTGAGGTTTCTCCCGCATGTCTGTGTGTTGCACTCGACCCCAGCACCTGCAATCTTTGTTGTTTTAAAGCCATCGATAATGTTCCTTCTGTGACACAATGGAGTTGGGGTGTGATGGGGGAAAAAAATTGTTTAAAAAGGCAAATTGTTTAAAAAACAATTTTAAAATTGTTTATTGATGTCCCTCGGGGAAGTAATCAAATCAGAGACTGGAAAGATATCAGGTTCAGTGAACACATCGCTCATTCTTATGTAAATTCCAACTTCTGGCTAAATTAGATTTGGATTGATGCTCAGAGCTGTGAATATTAATATTGTGTTTAGTTTTCAAACAGTATCACTGGCTGCGGCAGGATTGAGAGTAATTAAATAAGGATTTATAGCACTCTTGGATGCCAATTGGAACATCACATTCCCCTCTAATCTCCTCCCCATTCGCACCCCATGGCATATGGCAAGACAACTGTGTACAGAGATACCATATGTGACATGGTGCCTCACTGAAAACACTGACACTACGCCCTAGTTCCAGGAATTATCGCCAGGGATCAGCTGAAGTGCCTGCACATAGCAGAGACACAGATGATGGAATCCAAAGCCAGTCTCGTTAGAGGTCGACCGCTCTTCTTCTTCTGTTGAAGCTGCTGGACTGGCTGAGTCTACAAGTTCGCGGTAGTGGGTTGCATAAAAATGAGTATGCAGGAGAGAGAGATTGAAAACTTGGCCGAATGGTGCACCAACATCAACCTCACGCTCAATGTCACCAAAACCAAGGTGCTGATAGTTGACTTCAGGAAGGGAAAACCAGAGGTGGACGACCCAGTGATCATTGGGGGAGCAGAGGTGGAGAGGGGGAGCAAATCTAAGTTCTATCTCAGAGGATCTTTCCTGGACCCAACACACCGATGGCACCGTGAAGAAAGCACGACAGCGCCTCTACTTCCTCAGGAGTTTGTGGGACATTGGGAACCTTGGCAAATCTCGACAGATGTGTGGTGGAAAATGTGCTGACGGGCTGCATCACAGTCTAGTATGGGAACATTAAAATGCCTGAGCGGAAAGCCCTGCAAATGGTAGTGGACGCAGCCCAGGACATCACAGCCAAAACCTCCCCACCCTCAAAAACCTCTACAGGGAACGCTGCTGTCGGAGTGCAGCAGAAATCCACCCAGCACACGCTCTGTTCTCATTGCTGCCATCAGGAAAGAGGTGTAGGTGCCACAAGACTCGGACCACCAGGTTCAGGAACAGCTCCTACCCCTCCATCAGCAGACTTCTCAATGACAAACATAATCAGGGACTCCTTTAAGGTCTGTTACTTTTGCTCTTTACTGATTTATTTTCTCTCATTAATGCATAGTTTGTTTACATTTCTTTATTTGTTTACATGTGTATGTTGAGGAGTTTTTTTGCGCTATCAATAAGTGGTAATCCTGCCGCGCCCGCAGGAATAAGAATCTCAGGGTTGTATGTGATGTCATGTATGTACTCTGGCAATAAATCTGAAGTCTGAACACAAACTCAAGGTGAAGAGCTGGTTGAGACCAGTGCATCACACCATATTGGGTTGATGTTAACAAACCCCAGCAAGTGCTGGCTGTGAGGCACCTGCATTATTCCATCTGTGGCTTCCTCATCCACCGGGGCCAGGTGTTTACACTTTGTGCACGCTGATTCAGTGACATGTGACTCTCTTCGACTGCTGAGGCTCTAACTGGGCTCTATGAACTTCAGGCAGCAAGTAATAACTTGATGAAGGCCTCAAGCCTGAAACTTTACTTATGTATCTTTATCTTGGCTATAATAAAGGATGCCATTTGTCAGTCAATCAGTCAGTCAGCATTTATTGTCATTTTTAAAACCATAAAACAGCCATAAAATGAAAATGTGTTTCTCCAGGATCAGGTGCTACTTAATAACAGAAGCAAAGAAGGGGGAAAAAATCGCACCGTAGCTTGAAGTATCTGCCACACAGCCATTTTGAACCATGGCCGCCATCTTATCTCAGCCTCCCAATTAGAATTTTATCCCTAACAAATTAACAACATAACCTTACATTTAACTTTCGAACAAACTACTCAATAGAATATTACAAAAATAACAGTGAATAGAACATGTTTTGAGACTGAGTCCAGTCCGTGGGCTCAGTAACACAGTGTTCATATCAGCATAAAATTATTCCTGGCTCAGCAATTGCCATTCCCCCATCCAGAGGCTGCTGCAGTCTCCCGCCGCGCTGAGGTTTCCTCTGCTACTGAGCCAAAAATGGTACCGAGAGTCCTCCAACCTATTTTTCAGGGAAACTCCTCTCAGTCTACAGTTTCTCGGAGCCTTGGCCCTGGCACTGGCTGCCACTGTACTCCGCATTTCCGGCCGACACACCCGCTGTGGGTGCCCAAGCCAGCACACGGCCCACCGCTCAAGACCCTCGGCCTACTTCCTTGACTCATTGCCATTATTCCAGCCTGACACGGCGCTGCCGCCAGCGATGCAGAAGGCCCTGGCATCTGCACCCCACCTTGGGGCTGCCGGCCGCTGCCCTGCTGAATCCAGTCTTCACAGCCGACTCTAGCCTTCACCGCCGATTCGAGCCTTCACCATCAATCACTGCCAACTCCAGCCTTCACACCACTGTCCCCAACACGGAGGGTTCGTCCATGACCACAATGAACTCTCCACCGCCAGCACCAGCCGTTCGAGTCAGACCTCGGCGACTTCTCAAGAGCTCTGCTTCCTTCATGATGTCTCCAGCATTGCCTTTCCCAATCCTGGTTGTTCCACAGACCATCCCCGATCCATTTCAAGGTTCCTTCTCAGCACCTACTCAGGTAAGTGTAACACCCATGTCCAGAGAGGCCGCTGCAGCCTGCAGTCGCACCACTATCTGAGTTTCTCCAGCATTTTTTTAAACTTCATCTATAGTGTTGCAGACTTTTGTGTTTTACTTTCATATTTATGAAACAATTTTTATGTATTTATTTGTATCAATTAAATACTTGTCCTGCATATGTATTATTTGTGTGTATGTACATTATGTCTGGTAGTGCGTCTGTGTGTTTTACATCGAGGACTGGAGAACACTGTTTCCTCAGGTTGTACAGATGACAATAAACTTGACTTGACTTCACCATCTGTCACTCAAGTGTGCCCAACCGCACATTGGCTGATTGCATCAAAATCAATTTGCTTCCAACCCAAATCTCAAATCCATCCACCTGAGTCCATGCCTTCTCCTCACTGCCCCATTACCCACAACCTACTGAAGGAGCTACCAGAGACCAGGCCTTCGTCTGCACAGAGTATACAAGGGCTAATATTCTTGGGCAGGTTTCTCCAGGCTTTGTGTGTGATAGTTCAGCTGGGGGCCAGAGGCAAAACATGACTTGGCCACAGAACATCTATGCTTAATGGGTCTTAATGGAATAATTTCCTCTGACTTTAGAAATTCTCTCAGAAACAGGGCTGTGAATAGTTCCTCGAAGCAACTTAAATACCATACAATTAAGTGGTTTCTACAGAAACACTGTCTTCCAGATGTAACGTGACCTTGGGATCTAATCATTCCAAATATGAGTTATTGAACCCTTCACAGAAAGAAAGTAGTTATTATACTCATTCCAACAATTTCAACACAACTTATATTTCAAGAACACGCACCAATGTGTTGTCCAATCTCCATCTACCCTTCTGTATTCACTCCGAGTCTCGCCTCAGACTTTCCAAACACCTTTGTGGGAGCTGATAACTTCCAAACCAAGGTCTGGGACCAAGGAACTCCCAATTTGATGATGGCCCATTGTCCATCATTTACACACAAGTCATTGAATTGGTTGTTTACACTCCTTGAACAGTGAGCCTCATGTCAATACATCCTTCCAAGTGCAAGTCTTAAAAATCGCCTGCTTAAAAAATAAGTTTTACAGCAACTTAATACAGTAAAACCCCTGGTATCCGGCACCTATGGGGATTGGTGAATGCCAGATAAGTGAATTTGTCAGTTACTTGAGATTGCGTTTTGCATGGATTGGCAAACTAGCTGCTCGGGGCACCAATTTTAAACGTTCGTTTTTTTTTTACCTATTTATTTTCCATGATTTTTTTTCTTGCCTGTTGTTTGAATTCTGGATAACGGGGATTTTACTGTCAAGTGCTGCTCAGAGTTCTTGCTATGTGATGGATACATCAAGGACAATCTTCAGAAAGTTATCCCCATTCTCATTTGTTTTTATAGGACTGACTTCTGTGTACATAAAGATGAACCCTGTGATACTGTGACTGAGTTCCTTGAATTTTTTTAAAAATGCCAATTTTAAACTTTCATATTCTTAAAATTTAATTTAATTTACATTTTACATTTTTAAATTTAATTACATTAAATTTTAGATTTAAATTTAGACATACAGCACCGGAATAAGCCATTTCGGCCCACAAGTCCATGCCGCCCAATTTACACCCAATTAACCTACATCCCCTCGGCGCATTTTGAAGAGTGGGAAGAAAGCGAAGCCCCTCAGGAAAAACTCACATAAGCACGGGGAGAACGTTCAAACTCCTTGTAGGCAGTGCGGGATTCAAACTCCAGTCCCACCCAATGAAGTCAAGCATGTCATACGCCCTCTTTACCACCCTGTCCACTTACATGGACACCTTCAGGGAGCAATGGATCTGGATCCCCCAAGTCCCCCTGCACATTAATACTCTCATTAACTGTGTACATTTCCCCTTACATTTGACCTCCTAAAGTGTAATATCTCACACTTTTTCAGATTAAACTCCATCTGCCATTTCTCCACCCGCATCTTGGTGTATCTTTCGATAATCCTCTACTGTCCACAACACCACCAAGCTTTGTATCATCTGCAGAATGACTACATTTTCATCCCTGTCATTTATATCCATCTCAATCAGGAGTTCAATCAATGATCCCATAGACACCATTGGTCACAGTCCTCCAGTCAGAATAAGAGCCTTCCACCACACCCTCTTATTTTCTATGGACCAGCCAATTCTAAATCCACACTGTGGATCCCATCCATCTTTGACTCTTGGATTTGCTTCCTCTCATGAACATTGGCCAATGCCCTGCTAAAGCCCATGTAGACAATATATTCCACATCAATTCTGAAGGATGTGGCCTACTCCACACAAAGCCAAGTTTATTGTCATCCAATTGCACAAGGTCAACCCAATGAAGCAGTGTTCTCCGGTCCTTGGTGCAAAACATGCAGACGCACAACCAGATATACCTCATGTTCAGACAACCAATGCATATGCAGGTCAAGCATTCACATATCTAAATAAATATTGCTCCGTGAATATGAGAGTCTCGGACGGTCAGTGTGAGTTGTTTCTTTAGTCGTTCAGCATTCTCACTGCCTGTGGGAAGAAGCTATTCCTCAGCCTGGTGGTGCTGGCTCTGATCCTCCTGCATCTCTTTCCCGAAGGGAGCAGCTGAAAGATGCCGGTGTGCAGGGTGGAAGGCGTCCTCAATGATTTTACATGCCCTCTTCAAATAACAATCCAATCACATTGATGGGGGCTGGGGTGTCGGGAGTGGGGGGGCCCAACTCCAGTCATCTTCTCTGCCACTCATGGTCTTGTGGATAGACCTCCGATCCATATCTCTGCAGCAACTGTACCCCACTGTGGTGCAGACAGCCAGGACACTCTTGATAGAGTTCCTGTAGAAGGTTGACACGATGGTCTTCTCAGGAAGAGCAGTCACTGTCGTGCCTCCTGACAAGTGGGGAGATGTTGTCTGATCCATCATACCTCACTATGTAAGTGGATTTAAAGGAACTTGGTGCTCTCTACTCTGTACTACATATTGATGAAGCCATCTTGAATGTCCATCATCTGACTATGCCTTCCCGATACACATACGTCCTATTCTGAGTCTCTAATAGTTTCCCAACCACCGACATGAGTGTCACTAGTCTATAACTTCCTGGATGATCCCTATTTCCCTTCTTGAAGAAAGGAACAACATCTCCACTTGCCTGGGGCTAATAAGACAGAGATAATTGTCAAGTCACGGGACAATCTCCTCACTTGCATCTTTCATTGATCTGAGATGCCTCCAATCAAGCCCACTGGATTTATCCACCCTAAGGGCCTTGCACCGATCAAAGTGCCCGAACACATTAGTATTCCGCACACTGCTCTCGCGACCCTCCATGTCCTTCTCTTTGGCGGATAATGATAATTACCTCGAACTCATCCTCTGACTCCAGGCACTTGACGTGGAGGGTAGCAGAGGCCAGGAGGGGAGACGAGAGGAAAAACTGCACCTTGAGAGAAGACGCACCGCCATCTGAACACCCAAGCTAATTACTTAAAACTGATAATTTTTACCCCGTGGAAAACAAAGTGAATCAACAATTTGTGTCTGTCGGTGGACTGTTAAACTGAAAGGGCAGCAAAACTCAGTGGGGAGCTAAACAAAAAACTGGAGCATCATCAATGGTTTAAACCTCCTGCCTTGGATGCAGCAAAATCCTAAAGAAACAAAGGCCAAGTAATACACATTAGGCAGTGGGAGATCTGCTCCGAAAAAAATGGTTTGTTTGTAATAACTAATAGTATGAGTAGATTTAGTGATGAATCCCCACTTACCACAAGAATCTTTAAACATGGGGTTCAATTTTAAATTAAATTTTTACATTTAGACGTACAGCATGGTAACAGGCCCTTTCGACCCATGAGTCCGAACAAATTGACCTACACCCGCACACGTTTTGAAGGTGGGAGGAAACTGGAGCACCCAGAGGAAGCCCCCACTGACACGGGGAGAATGTACAAACTCCTTACAGATGAGGCCAGATTCTGACCCCGGGTCGCTGGTGCTGTAACAGCATTGCATAAACTGTGCTGCCCAATTCTCTACGCTAAATGCACGGCACCTGCTTGCACCATTGCACACATTGCTACTGCCATCACGTATGGTGGCAAAGTAACGGGGAACGTACTTGTGATCTCTCAGAATGCACTGGGAGCAAGTCTCTCGCATCCATTCAGACAACCCAACCCACAGCTGCCAATGGCAATGAGATTATCCTCAACGCATTCATTTTCCCAGCACTTCTATCTGATTTACACCTATAGTGTAAATCCCTGAATGCTATCGTACATTCTTATTACATTTCTTTCACTAAGGTTCCAAACCGTACGATGAATGACAGTGGCTGTAGGAGTAATGGGTGTGGTTAAATTGTTCTCCAAGCAACTGCGCGAAGCACCGCTGTGCCTTGCACAACGGAGAGATGCGCAGTAGTGGCTAATAGGAGAAAGTTGTGTGGTTAAATAGTTCTCCAAGCAACTGAGTATAACAGCTGAGACTAATTATCTCTTCACTAACTGATGCTCACATGCTTTTGAAAAGATAAAATGCCTTTTATAATTACTCCTCTCATTAACACTACATTCCTATCGTCACATTACACCTTCAACTCCTGTTCCTAAATTAGTCAAAACACACGCACCACGCAATCAGTAAAAGATGCACATTTTGCCAGCGAGAAGACATCCTTCATTATTGTAAAAATGGTGTGCGGTTTTTCTATGTTGTCATTTTTTTTTGTTGGAAAATCAATGCCACTCTCCTTCTTCTCAAATAAATAATTGTCTTTTTTTTAATAGTTTACACAAGGCCTGAGAATTGCCTTTTATATGTACCCGGGTGGGAGAGTGAGAGGGTTTCTTGCCCCTTGTAATGCAGCACCCTTGTCACAACACAGCATATCTTCGGCAGCAAAATGGGCACGTGGCAGCTGGACAAATGATCTCAAGGGGTGGCAGAGTTAGTGTAGTGGTAGGCGCGACGCTGTTACGGTTTAAATCCAGCGCTGTCTGTAAGGAGTTTGTACGTTCTGCCTGTGCCTGCGAGGATATTCCCTGGGTGCTCCAGTTTCCTCCCACCCTTCAAAATGTACGGGAGATTGTAGGTTAATTTCGGCGGCACGAGCTTGTGGGTTGGAAGGACCTGTTACTGTGCTGTATGTCTAAATTTTTCAAAAGTCTCCAGAGGGTAACAGGAACATGACACAACAACAGTCACAGCTGAGAGCCAAATGTGACTGAGCCAGATAAGACACCGACACTTGTGATAAGTCCCACAGCAGTTTTACATCTCTCTTCATATATTATCACATCAGCTGGGACAAGTTTCAAGGTCTTTTGTCCCCCAAGATTCCATTTATTGTCATGTACTCAAAAATCTTTTTCCTTTGTTGGTCGTGTGAAGGAACTCAAGAAGGCATCACTAGTCCAGTGAACCAACCGAGTTGGGAAATAGAAGCACCGAGTGTCCATGGATCCCGTCACCTCATCTGTTGTTGCTGCCTCCTGCACCCCATAACCTCCGTAGCCACCTGGCATCCTGTCTGGTCCAGCGGTGAATCCCAAACTACTGGCATCCGTCTCCCTCCTTGGCCCCTGGTTTCCAACCCTCCACCCCCCCCCCCCCCCCCCACCGATACAGTCAGGAATCTGAGACCCTTCGGGAACACTGCTCGTTATGAGCATTCTCACGGATTTCAGTCCTGATCCCTGGTCCCCATGAGCAGCAATCCGAGACATGTTGTGAGTCCTTTGTCCACTGAGTCTCTGGCTGGTCTACTGCTGTGGTCTCCTACTCTCTATGGTCCTCTCCCTGGCTATTCTCTTAATGGGGGTGGGGGAGGAGGTGAGGTGGTGCTTACATCCTCCAGACCGCACTGCCGAGCATGGGCACTTCTATCTTTGGCGCCAGATCTTCGAGGATCTACAATGGAAAACCATTCACCTTCTACGGCATGGTTGGTGTAGCATTTAGCGCAACACCTTTACGACACCAGCATTCAGGACAGGGCTTTGAATCCCGTGCTGTCTGTAAGGAGTTTGTACATTCTCCCCATGTCTGCGTGGGTTTTCCCTGGGAGCTACGGTTTCCACCCAACGTTAAAAAAAAATGTATCGGGGGTATAGTGTAATTGAGTGTAAATGGGTGGCATGGGCTCGTGGGTCGAAATGGCCCGTTATCGTGCTGAATGTCTAAATTTAAATTTAGAAGCTCAACACCAAATTAGTAGGATTACCTTAACCAGAATCACCTCCTCAAGGATGAGGAAGGATGAGGAATAAATGCTGGCCTTGACTGTACTATGTAAATAAAAATTGAAAAAACCTTCCTCAGAACATGGTGAGTTGGACCAAAGCCCAAGCTGAAGAAAGCTCTACAAGACCCCTAAGCGAGGAAGTCTGCAGATGCTGGAGTCGAGTGCAATACACACACATGCTGGAGAAAATGGTAAATGGTATCCAATGTTTCGGGCCCCAGGTGTACGCAAAATCAGACTCCCTGCACCAATCCCTTCCTTTTCTAATCAGAGACCAGCCCTTCTTAGTCCTCTTCTCCCATTCCATTTATCATCATGTACTCAAAACTCTTTCTCCTTTGTTGGTCCTGTGAAGGAACAGAAGGAGGCATCACTAGTCCAGCGCTCCGATCGAGACAGGAAACAGAAGCACCGAGTGTCCGCGGATCCTGCCGCCTCGTCTGTCGCTGCTACCTCCTGCGATCCATGAGCTTCATTCACTTCTACCCTCCCTCCTGTAGCCTCTTACAGGTGCTCCCCTACTTACAATGGTCTGACTAATGATTTTTCAAACTTACAAAGGTTTGAATCCGACCTTTCAATTTCAAATTCTGATCTGTTCCCGCACTTGCAATATGCGACACGTCCCTCTCTCGTGATGCTGGGCAGTGGCAGCTTCGCGCATGACTACCGTACAGCATACTATCTCGCGATGCTGACTAAACCACACTCGTGGTCACAAGTGTCGATGCCCCAGGGCCTTCAACAAGTGTGTCATCGAGCATCGTCAGAAGAGAGATAAATTGATGACCCTGTCGCATTAGCACCTCCATCATCCAACAATTAATTTTAGTTCAATGCTTCAAACATTCTTCAGGCCCAGCTGTGTATGTTAATGTTTTTTTTAGTGTGGAATAAAGGTATTCAAAATTTAATTATAAAAAATGATAGGCGTGGGATTCTTTTTTCGACGATGGGTTTGCCGCAGCACAACCCCATCACAAGTCGAGGAGCACCTGCACTTATTAGCCTGTGATCCTCTCCCTGTTCCTTCCTCCATTTTCTCCTCCTCCCCCATTCCTCCCACCTTTTTATTGCGGCGTTTACCCGTTCTTTCCAGATTCCTGACAAAGGTCACAAACCTTTTACTTCTACTGGACGCAGTGTGACCTGCTGAGTTTCTCCAGCACACTTGTGCATCACTTTCCACAAGAGCGTATTTCTTGCTTCGCAGAGTCTCCGAACTGACAGAAGTCAGCAAGCCTTCCTCTGAACGAGGTGGCTCCTTGATTCACTTCACACTGTTGCACGCAAATGTTCAGGGCACCATCTTCCAGGGTGTGGTGCTTTGGACTGAAACCTGTTCTCTCAGGCGGACATGTCAATACGGACAGGAGCAGGTGCTGCTCACCCCAGTGGTGTAACCAATTATTATGCTTTAGTTTACATCATTAAAGATCAGCTTATCATTTTTCGATGGGTGGAATCTCTCTACGTGCCCAATATATGTCCTAACATTACGACAGTGCTGCCACTTCAAATAAGCTTGAAGGCACTTTGAAAGAGATGGGAAAGGTGCTTGATAAATGCAAGTCCCTCTTTTAAGTGTTCAGTGCCGATGCCTAATTCTGCAGTGAAGCCAATCACATGTTTGCTTACATCTGCTATGGTATAAATCCTGAGTAATTAAAAGCAAAGACAATTCCACTTCTGAGAGACAGCAGGTTCAAGAAGAAAAACTCCCTCGAGACATAAATATTAGTCAGTACCAGCACCCCCGCCTGTGTCTGCACTAATGAAGGATCATCTCAGCCAAAGTTTGAGCATTGCCTTGTGTAAATTGATGTGCTCCTCCTTGCCACAGATCCCTTCCTGCACGTCTGCCAAAAGGTGATTCCCCCCTCTATCCATGGGTCTCCACACTCCACTTGCTTAGCATCTGCTCCTTCTATCGTATCATCTTGTCCCTGTCCAACTCTCAGCGGAAACCTGACAATCAGTTGATTTTCACTCTGTGGCCACTCCTTTCTTACTAAGTGCGACTGGATGCTTTAGACAAGCGGCAGATGCAGAAATGATCTCATCAACCTGAAGGAATTGCAAATCAGGGGCAGGAAATCAAAGAGCACTGAAGGAGGCCACTGAACTGCACTAGTGCTGGGAAACCGTCATCTCCACTTCCCCTGATGGCCTTTAACAAGTGTGCACTCAATTCATGCTGAAAATTATGAGGAGCTTACCAACGTTTTTCTTCCGCCCAACTCCAGTTCTTTGCCAAATTGGTATAAATTCACTTCCTGGGATGTCAGGCTATTCTGTCCCAAAATACTTCTATCCCAGTTACATGGTTTGAAGGATTTCAACAGCTCTGACAAGTAGTTCTTTATCTTTTCCTGCTAAAAGGCCAATGAATTGCCCTAGGTCCACACTAGGTCCACACACACACACTTACACACACACACACGCACACACTCTCACTTACACATATATGCATGCGCACACACACACACATATACACACATGTGCATGCACACATGCAAGCGTGCACACACATACACATGCATCCATACGTACACACACAAACATACATATACAAACACTATCGCACACCTACACATACATGCAAGCACACACACATAAATGCACATACATACAAGCAAACACACATGCAGATGTATGAACATCACATCATACACACATGCATGCATGCACACATCCATATACACACATGTGCATGCACACACACATATACACACGCGTGTATGCACACATTTCTTTCTCCTCATCTCATCCAGGAGGCTCCAGCAGACCATTCCTCCACTCTCTGAATCCTTGATATCATTCCCAAAGTGGGCTCCCAGAATTAAATCACGCTCCTCACCAGTGCTTTAAAAGGTTAAATTTACCTCAAAAGAAAATATCTGTGGTGCTGGGAATCTGAAATCAGAAAATGCCTGAATTAAAGTTTCAGATCCGGGACACCTCATCAGAGCATTCTGCCGGATCTGAATGTTGGCTGTTCCAGTAAACATAGATGCTGCCTCTATCAAATTTCCCACCGCTCTCTGACATTCCAGGGAATAAAGTCCTGACTCGTTCCCGATAATTCAGGTCTTGAAGTCCTCACACCATGTTGTAAATTTTCTCTGCACTTTTTCACTTTTACTGATACCTTTCCTGGAGGTAGGTGACCAAAACTGTGCACAATACTCCAAATATGACTTGACAAATGGCTTGTACTACTTCAACATAACATCCAAACTCGTATTTCAATACTTTGATTAAGAAAGGCCAAATTACGACACCACTTTCAAGGAATTATGTATCTGTATTCCCAGATCCCTCTGTCCTGCTGTACTCCTCAGGGCCCTACCATTTACCATATAAATCCATCCTCCAAAAATGCCACACCTCGCACTTGACCACATTAAATTCCATCTGCCACTTTCAGCCCATTTTTTCAGTTGGTCCAGATCCCTCTGCAAGCGCTGAAAGCCTTCCTTGCTGTCGGCTACACTCCAATGCTTTCTGTGATGTGGGAATCACATTAAAGTGGATGCAATCAGCATTAAACATTTTTTCACTGTATCTCCGTACTCATGACAACAAACAATACACAAAATCGTCACTTCTGTGCAAGTAAGATCTGGAGGTGACAAGATGGCTAGCTTATTTCTTTTATTGTAAAATTTAGAGCTTTCGATAAGGATGTTGTCCTTTATCTCCTACGATTAAAATATTATCAGGGCCAATGGTTTGTCAGGATTACATGGAAATGGATGAAATGCTGAAATGCTCAAGGAAATTGAAGAGAAGAAAGTGATGCCCTCGGACCTGAGGCAGAGAATACACCAACTAGTTTCCACGAGGCCTTGGGACATGAGAGCAGATGATGGCTATTTGCCCCATTGAGTCTGCTCCACGATTCCATCATGGCTTATTTGACTATCCTTTTCAACTATATTCTCCCCATAACCATCAATTCCCTTCCTGATCAAGAGCCCGTCTAGTTCTGTCTTAAATATATCCAGTGACATGGCCTGCACATCCATCTGCAGCAACTGATTCGCCCTGCGCTGGGTAAATTTCTCCTCATCTCCATTCTGCAAGAACATTTTGGGGTTCTGAGACTGTGGCCTGTTGTCCTAGACTCCCCCACCATAGGAATAATCCTCTCCTCCTCCACTCCATCCAGTCCTTTCAGTTCCTTTCAGTCTTCTAAACTCCAGCAGGTACAATCCCAGAGCCGTCAAACACTCCTCAGGGATTCATTCCAGGGAACACTCTCGTGAACCTTCTCTGGACTCTCACCATGCCAACATATCCTTGAGTTTCCATCTCAAACAGCCATAGATAATGAAATTAAAAGATTCAACCTTCAAAAGCAACTGAAAGCAATGTCTGAAACAGAAAGTTAAAAATGTGGTGAATTGATCAGTGATTATGCAGTGGCACTGAACAACCTGTCACTATATTTCAACTTTTGTGAGTTCCTTAATAGAGTTCTCAGGTTATTTAATGGATCGATTGAAGAAAAGTTAATCAAAGTGCTTGGCCTCACTCTTGAGATTGAAAGGAAGTGGTGACATTAAATGACTAACAGCATTACTCTTCCCATATAGCACATTCAGCACTGAGTAGATTGTGATTCCCGACCAGAAAAAGGGAATATGCCCAGACAATCTGTTGGTAGGAGGTGCATTGGCAGCGAAGCAGATTCACAGCAGGCATCTGTTACAGACGAGAGCGTGAAAGTTAGAACATAGTGGCTTTCAACAGCTACCCCAAGTGAAGACAAACTCGCTGTGAGGAGGTTTACAAGAATGAGAGAGGCAGTGACTGTGTGGTTTAGTGTGAATAAACCAAATGGAAGCGTAGTGACCCAACACTACGAGATCCAGGGTTTTGATCATACATGGACATTACAACAACTCTTAGGGACTGCTCTACTTCAGGCTAGGAAAAGCAAAATCTAATTAAAGAACTTCTCTCAAAGTTAGCACAAATAAAATGCTCAGCCTAACTCTACCTACTGTGGGCACCCAGGTGAATTAGTATGAAGGCATGCTGTGATGGTTAAATGCAGAGAGTCACAGCGTCACACAGCATGGAAGCAATCCCTTCGCCCAGCTTGCTCACACCGACAAAAATGCCCCACCTACACTAGCTCCACCTGCCTGCATTTACCTCATGTCTAAACCAGTAGTTCCCAAACTTTTTGTTCCACTCACATCCCACCTTAAGTAATCCCTTATTAACCAACCACAGAACACCTGTGGCATAAGACTATGAGAGCCAGCATCTTTTTCCCACTTCAATATGGCTAATAGCTGAGGTTTAAAGTGAATGCAGGAAATTTTAGGGGAGTACAGTTTACACTGCCTGTAAGCAGTGTTCCCTCTAGGCTGTGCGCAGGTATGCGCGCACAAGCAGTCTGTGTGCGCTCGCACAAAGTGAATCAACAAGCGCACTGATGCACCATCGATTATCACAAAAGACTGAAGTTGTGAAACTGACTGGAACAGCTGTCAACCTCAACGACTGAAAAGGTAGAGTGGAATGAGGAGCATGCAAAGGGCTATGGGTAGGATCAGTCTCAGGAGGTGTGTCCAGCCGGCAGCACCCAATCATAGCATGACAGTGGTTTGCACTTGTGCGGGTGTGCGTGTGCACACGTTCTATTTTGTGCGTGCGCAGAGCGATGGTTGGTTCACGCATGCCCACGCACTGCTTAGAGGGAAAACTGGCTCCGAGTAGAAATTCTGCCATGCCCGCAGAAAAAATAATCTCATGATGTCATGCATGCACTTTGACAATAACTTGAATTTGAGAGGTAGGATTCTTTTTCACAGAAAGTAATGGGTGCCTGGAAAGCATTGCCGGGGTTAGTGGTGGAGGCTGGTACAATAGGAACATTTAAAAGGCACATGATGTAAGAACAAAAGATGGTTATGGCTGCGAGGTTAAATTAAAGCTCGAATAGATCTACATATGTCTGCACAATATCGTGGCCTGAAGGGTCTGCCCTGTGCTAAATTTAAATATAAAAAATTTATTAACAGTACAAAAGAAGCCGATTTCAGCCATTTAAACCTGGGCCACCCAGTTATGTTTTGTGAAGAAACAGGAGCACCCAGAGTAAAGCCACATTGAATGTGGAGAATGTACAAACTTCTTCCAGACAGCACTGGATTTGAACCCAGGTCCCTGCTGCTTAATAGCGTTGCATTAACCATCTATGCTAACTGTGCCTTTTATAATGTTCTACATTCTAATATCAAAATCACACATAACCTCCGAACCAGAAGCAACTTGATGTTAGATTTTCTCATTCCTAATAAAAATAGCCATTGTCGTGAAGCATAGAGATGGGATTTTTGCTTGACAGTTTCCTAAGCAACAAGGCCTAATTGAACCAGGTGAACCCTGATTTTCCGAGATGCAGCAGTATTTGAGCCATGGATGCACAGCTTGGCTTTCTGTAACTTTAACAACAGTTAAAAGCTTGCGGAGGGATCTGGACTAGCGGGAAAAATGAGCTGCAAAATGACAGGTGGGATTTCATGCAGACAAGTGGAAGGTGTTGCACTTTGGAAGGACAAACCAGGAAAGGACATACGTGGCAAAGGGTAGGACACGCAGGAGTGCCGTAGAACAGAGGGATCAGGGAATACAGATACATAATTCCCTAAGAATGGCATCATAGGTAGATATGGTTAAAAAGAGAGCTTCTGGCACATTGGCCGTCATAAATCAAAATATTGAGTCTAAGAATTGGATGTTACGGTAAAATTGTATAAGACATTGGTGAAGCCAAATTTGGAGTATTGTGTGAGATTTTGGTCACCTAACTACAGGAAAGATACCAATAAGATTGAAAGAGTGCAGAGAAGATTTACTAGGATGTTGCCTGGACTTTAGAAACTGAGGTTCAGGGAAAGTTTAAACAGGTTAGGACCTTATTCCCTGAAGCGTAGAAGAATGAGGTGAGATTTGACAGAGGTAAACAAAATTGTGATGGGAATAGATAGAATAAATGCATGTAGGCTTTTTCCACTGAGGTTAGGTGAGGTACAAACCAGAGGACATAGGTTAAGAGTGAAAGGGGAGAGGTTTTGTTAGGGGGGGATTTCTTCACACAGAGAGTGGTGTGAGTGTGGAACGAGTTGCCAGCTGAAGTGGGGGATGCGGGCTTGATTTTAACATTTTAGAAAAATTTTGACAGGTATGGAGGGTCAGGGACTGGGTGCAGGTCAGTGGGATGAGGCAGTATAATAGTTTGAGACAGACCAGAAGGGCCTGTTTCTGTGCTGTGTTCCATGGTTCTAATGATCGGTGTCTTATGAAGAGCGATCATAGTGGTGGAACACCCCATGGTACTTCATACTTTTAATCTCTCCTTCCAGCAGGTCAAACAAAGTTGCTTCAAGAAGGCCACCATCATACAAAACACCATAATGGGCCTAAGTACCTACCAAGCAGTGACTCTGACATCCACCATTATGAAGTGCTTTGAGAGGTGGGTAATGGCTCACATTAACTCCAGCCTCCCAACCAGCCATTTCAATGTGCTTACCAACCAAATAGATTCACAACAGATGTCCTCTCCCTAGCTCTTCAATCAGCCCCGGAACACCTGGACTCCAGGGGCCTCTGTGTTAGGCCACTATTCATAGACTGCAGCTCTGCCTTCAAGGTTGCATCATCCCCAGCACACTCGTTCCCAAGCTTCAGGATCTAGGCCTCAGTGGCCCCTCCCCCAGTATGCTGGTGTGCCCTCCCTCCCTAATCCACCTATTACCTCCTGTCTGTGGGCCTGTGCTCTTCCCCCACCCATCCACAATTGTATTCAGGCATCTGCCTGCGTACCTTGATGAAGGACTCAGGCCTGAAAAGTTGGTTATGTATCTTTGTCTACCTACAGAGTTTCTTCAGCATTGTGTTTTTACTTCAACCTCAGTGTCTGCAGACTTTGGTGTTTTACTCCACTCCAACTGGATCCTTGACTTTCGGTCCAACAGACCGCAGTCAGTGAGGGTGGGAACAACATCACCTCCATGATTGCACTCAACAACAGTCCCCTATGATATTCCATGACTGGACAACTAAACATCATTCCAACTCCCATCTTGGCCTTCATAACTTAAAGTATTGAGTTCTGGAGTTGGGATGTTATGGTGAAATTGTATAAGACATTGGTGAGAGTATTGTGTGCAGTTCTGGTCACCTAACTATAGAAAGGATATCAGTAAGATCGAAAGAGGGCAGAGAAGATCCACTTGGATGTTGCCAGGTCTTCAGGAGTTGAATTACAGGGAAAGATTAAACAGGTTGGGACATTAGTCCTCTAAGCTTAGAAGAATGAGGGGAGATTTGATAGAGGTTTACAAAATGATGAGGGGAATGGATGGAGTAAATGTGAGTAGACTCTTTCCACTTATAGATAAATATGAGAGGACATGGCATTAGGGTGAAAGGGGTAAGTTTTAGGGGGAACATTAGGGTGGAAACTTCTTAACTCAGAGAGCAGTGGGAGTTTGGAGCTGCCAAATGACGTGGTAAATCTGGGCTCACTCTTAAGTTTGATAGATACGTGGATGAGAGTGGTCTGGATGGTTATGGAATGGGTGCAGGTCAGCAGGACGAGAGGAATTATGTTTTGGCACAGACTAGAAGGGCCAAACAGCCTATTTTCTGTTGTGTAGTTTTCTATGGTTCAAATTTATCAGGGACATCACAGCAGTGGACCAGGTATCAAATAATGATGAGACGGAACATCAGAGAGAGATTGAAAGTCAACTAGCACACTGCCAAGATAACAACCTCACTCAACGTTAATAGGATGAAGATGATTGTTCCCTTCACAAGAGGGGCAGAGTCTACACCCCTGTCCACATTAACGATACTGAAGTTGAAAAAATAGAATGCTTCAAGTCTTTAGGAATAAATATCTCCACAGATCTGACCTCGGACAACCACAGCAACACAATCAAGAAACTCCACCAACGCCTCTAATTTCTTGGAACACTAAGGAAGTCCGACATGTCCTCCCTGTCTCAGAAGAACCACTACAGGAGAACCATTGAGAGAAGGCTTGATGGATGCATCACAGCGTGGGACGGGAGCTGCTCTGATTGAGATCGGAAGAAACTGCAGGAGGCCATGAATGCAGCTCAGAACATAATGTCAACTCTCCTCCCCTCCCTGAACCCCAACTACATCCCCCACTACTTCGGAAAGGCAGCCTCCTCCCATCGGAGAGAAGGGTTTAGAGTGCAAAAACATGCACCAACAGGCTTAGAGATAGTTTTGTCCCTGCAGCCGTCAGGCTCCTAAATGGACCCCATAACAGTACTCTCCTGTCCCCTTGCTTGATGTTAATTTAATTTTTTTAAATTTAATTTATACCCGTTCAGTGATATGTTTCCTCCATTGTATATAGTTATTGTTGACTGCTATATATATGGAGCTGGCCCGCCCACTGATGACTCATACCCTATGACTCCTCCCCCGTGGTCTTGAGCCGTAAAGGCCGAGCCACCTCCATCTTCACTCCATTCCTATACCTGGATCCAGGCCAGCAAGGTTCTTCTGTACATTAAAGCCTATCGTTCCCTCTGCCTAGTCTTTGAGGATACTGATAGTGCACTACAACCTGGTAACAGGCCCTTTCGTCTCACACGCCCATGCCGCCCAATTGACCTGCAACCCCTTGTACATTTTGAACGGTGGAAGGAAACTGGAGTCCCCGGAGGAAACCCACACAGACACGGGTAGAACGGACAAACTCCTGACAGTGTGGGATTCGAACCCCGGTCCCGAGCGCTGGTGCTGTAACAGTGTTGAACCAACCGTGCCACCCTTGATCTATAAATTGTGCTCTTTAGGGTTAATGTTAGATAGAGATAACCCATTTGCAGAAGAACCCTTCCCAGTGTACGTGGTATTTTATAACAAATAAAACTTCATAGCCACGGCAACAAGTGAACTTTGACAGTCCAACCACAGAAGAACCGATGAAGATTAGTGATCGTACGCTTGGTCACGAACAGATGCTTTGAGAATATCCTCAGAGGAGAAAAGAGGTGGAGAAATGGAAAGACTTCCAAAGGACATTCCAGAGGCTAGGGGTGAGGGAGAGTCGCCAAAGGCAAGGCGATTATATTTAGGAATGTTGAAGGAACCAAAATTATACTATTCTGAGGAATGTCAAAGGAATTATTCTGATCTCCTAGAGGATTGTAGGGGAGCAGGTTGATGGAGGGAAGGAGGGGTGAAGGGGTTTGAACTCAAGAAATTCACACTCACAAAACTGAAAACCTCAACATTGTTCAGTTAAAAATACATTGAATCCAGGGTGGAGCAGGAATGTGAATATTTCCAGGCCTCCTGGTGCCCAACAGGAAGTTCCAGCCCTGTCTTGCCATTGGCATCTTCATTAGTGAAGAAAGATGATTCCAACGCGAACCTCCCCAGTGGCCAGCAGCACAGCCAGGCGCGTTTCCAGCCAGTCGCTGAAAGTTAGAACTCTGCTCGCAGAACAATCAAGTTTCCCGAAATGTGTGCTATTTAAAGGGGCCTTCACACTCAGAACTGCATTCAGTGTCCACTGCTTCGAACCCCTTTAAGGCCTCAGAGCTCAGTTGTAACCCAGATGCCCTTGCCCCCTTCATCTGATGATACATAGGAGAGGTCACCACGGACAGCCCTGGGGATCCTGTGTGGAAAACGTTCAAGGGCTCATCATCCAAGCCCCTATGCCACAGGGTCCTGCTCAGAGCTTATTTTCTCTGGGGTGCACTGCCTATGTGGACAAGACAATTCCCACTGATGTCTGTGACTTCCCACGACCTTTGACTTCAGTCTCAGACTCAAGCTCCTCTCACAGCTGAAGGTAAGGACAAAGTCACTCCCAGCTTCTGAGTGGCAAGGATGAGCACACAAGCTGCCAAGGTCTGCTGCATCTCACTGTCACACACATGCTGCGTTTCTTTACACATATTTGGGATGTGTGTTTTAACGTTCTGTGTGTGTGTACATGGTAATGTGTGTTTGTGTGTATGTGGGAAGGGGTGTGTGTGGGAATGTTGCATTTGAGTGTGTATGTGTTGCATTTGAATCTATTGCATTTGTGTGTGTTGCATTTCAAGCTGTTGTGTGTATTGCATTTGAATCTGTGCATGTGTGTTGCATTTGAATCTGTATTATATTTGTGTGTGTGTTGCATTTGAATCTGTATTGCATTTGTGTGTGTGTTGCATTTCAAGCTGTTGTGTGTATTGCATTTGAATCTGTGCATGTGTGTTGCATTTGAATCTGTATTACATTTGTGTGTGTGTTGCATTTCAAGCTGTTGTGTGTGTTGCATTTGAATCTGTATTGCATTTGTGTGTGTGTTGCATTTCAAGCTGTTGTGTGTATTGCATTTGAATCTGTGCATGTGTGTGTTGCATTTGAATCTGTATTGCATTTGTGTGTGTGTGTGTGTTGCATTTCAAGCTGTTGTGTGTATTGCATTTGAATCTGTTGCGCGTGTGTATGTGTGTTGCATTTGAATTTGTATTTCATTTGTGTGTGTGTTTTGAATTTCAAGCTGTTGTGTGTATTGCATTTGAATCTGTGCATGTGTGTTGCGTTTGAATCTTTATTGCATTTGTGTGTGTGTTGCATTTCAAGCTGTTGTGTGTTTGTATTGCATTTGAATCTATGTTGCGTATGTATGTGTGCATGCATGCACATGCACTGTGTCTGTAGTCTGTGCGTGTTGTATCAACATGTTTGCATTTGTTATATGGGATGGAGAAAGGGTTGAAGAGATGAGATCACGGTGTTGGAAGGGCAGATCGTCCCAGAATGCTGATGGGAATTTACAGGTCAATGAATCATAGCACAGGGTGCGTTTAAAATCCGCAAATGGAACTTGCATTTCTCCTTTTGAAATGGGCCACAGAACTGCTGTTCGAAAAGGTGCAGTGAGCACTGGCACCTCTAATATTGCTGTGGCTGCAAGTGGCCAAAAGTATTTCTGCAGTGCAGGCAAAACCTTTCAGCATCCGCACTGCACCATGTGGGAAGCGATGAACCAGGACAGGGAGTTTCAGCTGGAAGGCCACTGGCTCTCTTCGTTTCACTTCCAACAAACCCATCTGGATTTTCTGCCCTTATTAGCATGACACACAGTATTCCTGAATATTAATGGACATGCAAAAGTACTGAGTTGTCACATTCATTGTGCAAGGGGCATCATCGTGGAAGGAGCATCATCGTGCAAGGAACATCATCGTGCAAGGAGCATCATTGTGTAAGGAGCATCATCGTGTAAGGAGCATCATCGTGTAAGGAGCATCATCGAGCAAGGAGCATAATCATGTAAGGAGCATCATCGTGCAAGGAGCATCAACGTGCAAGGAGCATCATCGTGCAAGGAGCATCATCGAGCAAGGAGCATCATCGAGCAAGGAGCATCATCGAGCAAGGAGCATCATCGAGCAAGGAGCATCAACGTGCAAGGAGCATCATCGTGCAAGGAGCATCATCGTGCAAGGAGCATCATCATGTAAGGAGCATCATCGTACAAGGAGCATCATCGTGCAAGGAGCATCATCGTGCAAGGAGCATCATCGTGCAAGGAGCATCATCGTGCAAGGAGCATCATCGAGCAAGGAGCATCATCGAGCAAGGAGCATCATCGAGCAAGGAGCATCATCGAGCAAGGAGCATCAACGTGCAAGGAGCATCATCGTGCAAGGAGCATCATCGAGCAAGGAGCATCAACGTGCAAGGAGCATCATCGTGCAAGGAGCATCATCGTGCAAGGAGCATCATCGTGCAAGGAGCATCATCGTGCAAGGAGCATCATCGTGCAAGGAACATCATCGTGCAAGGAGCATCATCATGTAAGGAGCATCATCGTACAAGGAGCATCATCGTGCAAGGAGCATCATCGTGCAAGGAGCATCATCGTGCAAGGAGCATCATCGTGCAAGGAGCATCATCGAGCAAGGAGCATCATCGAGCAAGGAGCATCATCGAGCAAGGAGCATCATCGAGCAAGGTGCATCAACGTGCAAGGAGCATCATCGTGCAAGGAGCATCATCGAGCAAGGAGCATCAACGTGCAAGGAGCATCATCGTGCAAGGAGCATCATCGTGTAAGGAGCATCATCGTACAAGGAGCATCATCGTGCAAGGAGCATCATCGTGCAAGGAGCATCATCGTGCAAGGAGCATCATTGTGCAAGGAGCATCATCGTGCAAGGAGCATCATCGAGCAAGGAGCATCATCGAGCAAGGAGCATCAACGTGCAAGGAGCATCATCGTGCAAGGAGCATCATCGAGCAAGGAGCATCAACGTGCAAGGAGCATCATCGTGCAAGGAGCATCATCGTGCAAGGAGCATCATCATGTAAGGAGCATCATCGTACAAGGAGCATGATCGTGCAAGGAGCATCATCGTGCAAGGAGCATCATCGTGCAAGGAGCATCATCGTGCAAGGAGCATCATCGTGCAAGGAGCATCATCGAGCAAGGAGCATCATCGAGCAAGGAGCATCAACGTGCAAGGAGCATCATCGTGCAAGGAGCATCATCGAGCAAGGAGCATCATCGAGCAAGGAGCATCAACGTGCAAGGAGCATCATCATGTAAGGAACATCATGATGATGACTATTGGTCTTCACTGGAGCAATTGGAATGTGAGCACATCAATTTGCAGCAGTTCTAAGAAAGCAGTTCACTCACTAATATTGTGTGATGCAAGAGTTTGCTTGTTTAACTTCACCATCTGGGAATCATTTTCAATTTCCTCTGGCTAATATTTCTAACAGGAAAGAATTAAGATTTCACAAAGGAAGACAATCTTCATGAGCACATTTTCAAACATGACACAGCGGGAACTACAGGGATTCCAGCCCCACGTGCTCGAGATCAGGATACCACCTGCAGAAACTGCTGTCCACAAGGAGTCTTCAGCCGAGAATCCCCTCGCCCCTCATCCACCTCTGTAATAGCCAAAAGTGTGCTGGAGGCAGGAAGCAGAGTCCAGGTCTGCAGTCACAGACAGTCACAACATTGCTTCTGGTGCTGTCCAAGAGTGCTTGGCAACCCTTGCATGTTAAACTGGATACCAAGGTGAGGGAATCTCTGTAGAGGTGGGCAGAAAGCAGAACCAGCAATAGGCAGGCCCAATTAATTGAACAGCTAAGGTGAAGCGCGAAGGTATCCAGACACGGTGATTGCAGTAAAAATACACAGAAATACTGAAGGAACTTAGAAGGTCTCGTAGCATCCATGAGTTTACCAACGTTTCGGGCCTGAGCCCTTCTTTAAGATAGAAGCAAAGAACAGGAAGGCGTCAGAATAAAGACTGAAGGCTGGCCAGGGGAGGAATCCAGACCAACAAAAGGTGTCGATTGGATATGATAAGAGGAAAGGTGAGAATTGATTTTGGTTCTGTGAAAGGAGACAGGGAAAAGGGAAGAGAGAGAAAACCGGGGATAGCGATAGAGGGAAGTAAAAGGCGGGGGGGGGGGGGGGCGGGGTGGTAGGGTGAATGGAAACTGGAGAGATCCAAGTTCATGCCACCGAGTTGGAGGGTGCCCAGACAGAAGATGAGGTCATCCCAGTGGAAATAGCATCTGCATTTTTGCTGATCTCGGTGGGATAAAGGGGAACCGAGATGCCCCATTCAGCTCCCAAACATAGAGATTAGCTGGCTAGTGGGAAAGCCTTCCTGCTCTCAGCAGGTTGATGTAACAAGCTGTTCACTGCCAGGGCAACACACAAAATCCTGCAGGAATGCAGCAGGTCTGGCAGCATCCACAGAAGACAAACAACCAGGATTGGTTCTGGGAGGCTCAACTTACAATTTGTATCGGGGATGCAGATGAAGGCACTAAAGGTTTTAGTTGGTAGAAGAGCTGATGACACAAAGATGGAAAGAAAAGTAAGCTATGGAGTGAACACAGGGATAAAGTGAGTGGACAAATATCACAAGCTATAGGAGTACAAGTAGGCATGAGCTGATCCATTACACTCACTCAGCCCCACTCCTGGTTTTCTCCCCGTAACCCTTGATGCCCTGACTAATCAAATACCTGTCGATCTCCGCCTTGTATACACCAAAGAATTAAGATTTCACAAATGAAGACAAATAGGAAATCTTCAGAAGCACATTTACAAACAAGATCCACATCTGGGAAATGAATGTAAATGTAAATTTAAATATACAGCACAGTAACGAACTCTTTCAGCCCACAAGACTGTGCTGCACAATTATACCCAACTGACTCTTATCCCTGGAACGTTTTTTGGTGGGTGGGAGGAAACCGGAGCCCCCGGAGAGAACTAATGAAGACCCAGGGACAAAATCCTTACAGACAGCCCTGGATTCGAATCCCGGTCGCTGGCGCTGTAACAGTGTTGCGCTGACCGCTACGCCAACCGTGCCACCCTAATCGGAGAAAAGGTGAAATGGCGATTTGGCAGGAAAACAAAACCAAGATGGTGCCTGAATGGGTACAGACGTCTGAAATGTACAGTGATCCGGTGCTCTCAGGCGTGGTTTCCAAAGGATGGTATGCCAATACAGCCAGTAATTACCAAGGTTCATAAAACATTCTTGTTTACTACCAATTAAATACAAAAGTAGAGGGTTTTGGTACAATTATATAGGGTGTGGATGGCAAACATAAAACACAGAAGTCTGCAGACACTATGGTTAAAGTAAAAGCACAACGCAGGAGAAACTCATCAGGTCAGACAGTGAACTATATATAGCAAGGAAAGGCCTTGATGAAGGACTCAAGGCCCAAATGTTGGTTATATATCTTTAACTTTGCTACATAAAGTACACTGTTTGACCTGCTGAATTTCTCCAGCAATGTGTTTTTCACTGGAATGGGCGGGCTGGTTTATGGACAGAATACGGACAGGCAAGGCTTGTATCCACTATAGCAGCCATTCTTAAACTTTTTTCGGCTATGACCTCCCTCCCGAGGTTGAGGAGCCACGAGACTCGCACCCCCAGGTTCAGGAACAGCTGCTCCCCCTCCACCATCAGACTCCTCAACGACAAACTCAATCAGGGACTCTTGCACGTGCACTTTGATTTTCTTTTTGTTCTCTCTGTATTGTAGAGTTTGCTTACATTCATTAACTGTTTAGAGTTCTTTTATTTGTTTACATCTTTACGCTGTGACCAGTTTATTTTTTGCACTACCAATTAAAGGCAATTCTGCCGCACCTGCAGGAAAAAGGAATCTCAGGTTGCACGAGATATCATGTATGTACTCTGATAATAAATCTAAATCTGAGATCTGTCCCACTGTCCGCTGACGTCTCGCTCAGATTACATTTTTCCTTTTCTTTAAAATTGTAGAGATACAGCACCCTAAAAGGGCCTTCTGGTACACGAGCCCATGCCACCCAAATGCACCCATGTGGCTAATTAACCTTCTAACCCCGTGCGTCCTTGGAACGTGGGAGGAAACCAGTGCACCCAGAGAGAAAACCCATGCAGGTCACTTTCAGACAGCAGCAGATTGGATCCTGGATCACCAGCACTGTAATCACATTGTGTTAGTCACTATGGTAACCCTTCCTTCCTGCTGGTGTTAGACCTTCACAAGCTGTCCTGCCCTCTTGGAAACTCCAGCATCAGCTGCTGGATAGTTTACTGCAAACGCAGCAATCTCAAGTGATTGAAAGGAAAGCTTCCTGGCTGAGAATTAAAAAGAGGACACTGGTTGAAGGCGAATGGTGGGCCATTTATTGAGCCAGTAATACCAGTCATGTTCTTCCCAGGCAAAAGGATGGCCTGGTTGGCAGAGCAGTGAGTGCCACGCATTTCCGGCCCTAGTGATCGGGACGGGTCCTGCACTTACACCAAGGAGTTTGTACGTTCTCCCCGTGTCTGCGTGTGTTTTCCCCGGGGGCTCCAGTTTCCTCCCACCCTTCGAAATGTGCAGGTTAATGGGATGTAAATTGGTGGCACGGACTCATGGGCTGTATGTCTAAATTTAATTTTAAATTTTAAAACAACCACTTAAAATAAACTCCCACCAACTGACTTCACGTACATGGTGAGGAAAATACTGCTCCTATGTCACAACTTGGTCTGGCCACGTGAGCACAGCACCCCAACTCCACAGCTGAAGCCTGTATCAATTATACGAGGCTGGGAGGCTGTTAACTGGAGGCCTTTCGAAGGAGACTGCCCGATGCCAAAAATCTGAAGCCAAGCACAATCTGTTGGAGAAACTTGGGGAGGGGACGTCGTAGGGGGGAGCAGTTCAGAGAAAGAATGGTTGGTGTTTTGAGCTAGAACCCTTCATCTGGGAAAATGTAGGAGAAGTTAGTGGGAAGAGGACAGGGGCCTGTGCGGGACTGGTGAATGGGCGGATGCAAATGTTTCATTGACCAGAATTGTCAAAGCTTCAGATTAGGGTTGAGTCTTTCAAGGTTACTCTCAAATTTCTATGACCTATGCATGAGCTATTCCTCCCCCAAAATCTTCAGCTGGACAGGATAAATAACTTGCACTCGGCAGCCGAGTTAGAATAGGGGTTAGCGCTACGCTGTTACAGCGCCACCAACTGGGGCTTGAATCCGGCGCTGTCTGTAAGGAGTTTGTGCGTTCTCCACGTGTCTGCCTGGGTTTTCTCCAGGTGCTCCGGTTTCCACCCACCGTTCAAAATGAACTGAGGTTCTTTTATTTTTATTTATTTAGCCATACCACACGGTAACAGGTCATTTTGGCCCAGAAGTCCGTCCCGCCCAATTTACCCCCAATTAACCTACACCTCCCCCCAGAGGGAGGAAACCGGAGTCCCCAGAGAAAACCCACACAGACACGGGGAGAACATACAATCTCCATTACAGACAATGGGGGATTCAAACCCCCGGTCCGGTCCCGATCACTGGCGCTGCAAATGCATTGTGCTAACCGCTACATCAACTATGTAGGTCATTTGAGTGCAGTTTGGCCGCACGGGCTCTTGGGCCAAAAGGGCCCATTATTGTGCTGTATGCCTAAATTTAAAATTTAAATTAAAAAAGTTAAACATTGGAGCAGACTTTTCCTAACTGAGTTGGTAGTTATCCAAATATTATACTTAGAGCATCATCTCAGGATAACATTTGGGAAAATCGTCTGATTTTGCAAGACTGAAAGGCATATAGAGGCAGCCATGCACTTTGTAAAAGAGGCTGAGGAATGAGGCAGGCAGGGGAGTGGTAGGGTTCTGCCTGACACACAAGTATGCTTCATGCAGACTATTTTCTAAATGGACGGGAGGGTTCAGAAATCAGAGAAGCAGAGGGGCTTGGGAGTCCTCATTCGAGATTCCCTGATGGTTAACTTGCATGTGGCATTTACCAGTCTATGAGAATCCATATGGGGAAGAGCTGGTATAAACGAAGGATGGTCAGGAACAACCTTAAGTTCAAGATTATTTTATTATCAGTAATAAAACATAAAATGTGACACCACACAAAATTTTGTTTAGTCTACTGGAAGGCAGGCAAAGATATACTATTGGCAAAAATTACTCCTTACAGCCAAGAAAGAGAAGGAAACAGGGTCACTGAGTGTCCCTGGATTCACCTCCAGCACCCCTTCAGCCCCCGCAGCCACACATCCTTCATTCGAACCATTTGAAGCCCGAGCTCCAGATGCAAACCTCTATCGTGATCAGGAAGCCTCCAGTGCCCTCTCATATGCCAGTTCCGATACCTCGTACCCCTTCAGCCAGTCTCCAGCAGGCTGCAGCCTGGTGCGCGAGTCCCTCATCCACAGTCACCAGCGGCCTATGGTCAGTGTTGGTTCCTTGCCTTGAGTCACCAATAGCCCACCGCCTGTGGTTTCTGGAGCTGCCCCTATGGTCACCATCCTGGGGGGATCGTCTCCTCTACTTCTCTTTCTCCAATTGGGGGTTGGGGAGGCGGTGGTCTCCCTGTTTTCTTGTGCCCTGCACCAGTTCTCTGCTTCCCCAGAGTATGCAACCCCTCACGGTCGCCACCGATCATCAGCACCATCTTCAGCTCGGACACCGCAGTCGATGGGGTTTTAACTGACCGCATAAGGCCTGCACAGAGCAAACGGCAGTCAATATGGGCAGTAGGACCCTGCGGGGGAGCGCTGTGTCTCCACTCCCTGCTCTCCGCAGGTCCGCCCCAGTATAGAAGCGCCACCATTTTATTTTCTCTTCCTGCTTACAACAGAGACAGCAAGGACAAGTCATATGACATCTGTGGGCAAAGAAACAGTGTCATAGAGCATACAACAAAAAGGCTGCTCTTCGGTCCAACTTGTCCATGCTGACCACAGGGTCCATCTGACCAAATGGCTCCAAATCAACCGATTTAACAAGGAGCATTGACAAAAGACTATCAGCCAGTTAGTCCAACTTCCATATTTGGAAAAATGCATGAAACTATCTCTAACAAAGAAATGTGAAACATCTTTGAGAATATAATGAGTGCAATGGATAGAGGGGGGAGACAGTTGCATATTCACATTTCAAGAATGTGTTTGATAAGGTGCCATATTCACCCCCTTCGGCCTGTTCGAATTCATGAGGACGCCCTTCAGGCTTAAGAATGCTGCTCAAATTTTTCAGCAGCTGATTGACGCGGTGGGCCGGGACCGCCCATTCACGTTCATTTACCTGGATGGTATCCTTATTGCCAGCCACAACCATTCAGAGCACACGGCCCACCTCAGACAATTATTCACCAGCCTGCAAGGGTCCGGGCTGACCAACAACCCCGCCAAGCATCAGTTTGGACAGGACACAGGTGACTTCCTGGGGCATCGGATCGACAAGTACAGGGCATCAGATCGACAGGTATGGGGCAAAACCACTGCTCAAGAAGGTGGAGGCCACTCAGCGGTTCACGAAACCCCGCACTGTGAAGGGGCTGCAGGAGTAAACCTATATGATTAACCTCTACCATCGATTCATACCGGTAGCAGCTCAGATCACATGCCCCCTTTTCGCACTCGTGGTGGAGAAAAATAAAGATATTGTCTGGGATGGGGAGGCCTCGGAGGCATTCCAGAAGGCTAAGGGCGCACTGGCCAATGCCACCCTTCTGGTTCACCCCAGGCTGTAGGCGCCGTCCACCTTCATGGTGGACACCTCCAGCACAGTGGTCGGAGGGGTCATCGAACAGTTGATTGACTGGCCATCTGAACTTAAATACAGCGCCTTTGACCGGGAGCTATTGGTGCTGTACCTGGCGGTCAGGCACTTCCGATACTTTCTGGAAGAAAGACAAATTCAAGGTCTTCACAGACCACAAACTACTAGCTTTCGCCTTCCACAAAGTGTCTGACCCATGATCCACCAGGCAGCAGAAGTATCTTTCCTAAGTGTCTGAATTCACTACGGACAACCAGCACATTGCCAGCAAAAGCAAAGTTGTGGCTGATGCACTCTCCCACCCCGACATTAAGTCCACCCACGCCCTATCCCAGGCCATAGACCATTCAGCCTTAGTTAGGGCACAACATGACGACCCTGAGATCTCGGTGTAGAGGACAGTGCTTTCCAGGCTGCAGCTGGAGGGTATCGCCATCGCCCCTGGCAAACAGATGCTCCTCTGCGATGTCTATAACAGCAAATCCTGCCCCATCCTGCTGGCAGCATGGAGACGACAGGTCTTTGACACAGTGCACAACTTGGCGCATCCAGCCATTTTAACCACGGTAAAGATGATGGCCAACAGGTTTATCTGGCACAGGCTCCACAAGCAGGTCAGTCAGTGCGCCAAGACCTGCACGCTCTGCCAGACGTCCAAGGTACAAACTCACACTAAAGCACCTCCCCAGACTTTTGAGCCAGCGTGGCGTAGGTTCAGCCACATCCATTTTGATGTCGTGGAGCGGCTACTGGTTTCCCATGGAGTGAGATCCCTCCTCACTATGGTTTACCACTCCACGAGGTGGCCAGAGGTGGTCCATACCACTGCATATCACCTGCAAGCCAATGGGTTAGTGGAGTGGTTCCACAGACACTTAAAAGTAGCCCTGATGGCCCGGCTCAAGGGGCTCATCTGGGCGGTGAACCACCTTGGGTCCTTTTGGGGATACATACTGTGCTGAAAGAGGACTTTAATACCTCTACAGTAGAAATGGACTACAGTGCACCCTTGGTAATCCCAGGGGAGATCTTGGCCATCGCCAAGGATCTCGAAACCCCCGCGGTGGCGTTGCAACAACTGAGAGAAAAACTAGGTACCCTAGCCCCTCTATAGTTCCCACCACATGGGCAGCCCAAATGTTTCCTCCCCAAAGATTTGCACACCTACGAATATGTTTTTTGTGTGAAGGGGAGCACACTGGGCACCCCTCCAATAGCCATATGAGGGGCTGTACAGAGTTGTCAAACATAATGGGTCAACATGTGTATTGGACATTGCCGGCAAAGAGGAAACCTTCACCCTCGACCGCCTGAAACTGGCCCATGTAGACATTAGCCATTCAGTCGAGACTCAATCCCCTCGACCCAGAGGTAGGCCACCCAAAGCAGCAACGGACACTCCAATCCCAGTTCTGGGGGTTGTGGGGTGGGTCGTATTGCGACCCAGCTCACAGAATGGCCAGCGAACACAGCAATCGCGAGGGCCCCGCAGGGACCAACAGGTATAGTCATGGGTGACGTCCCCAGCGGTACTTAAAATAGTTATTCCAGGGCAACAAAACAGACTATTCTCGGATCCAGAGGAAGCAAAGAAATTTGCAGAACAACTACAAAACAAGCAGAGAGATGAAGACATGTAATAAGAGTAAAAATGATCACGATCTATATGTATGAGTGTAAAGGGGTATATGTGTGTGTATATATATATATATATATATATATATATATATAGTGTGCATACATGAATGTATCTGTATTTAGAGGAAAATATATACAGTATAGACAAGAATTAATAAGGGAGGGAAATGGAATAGAGGGAATAAGGAGGGAAGTAAAAGAGTGACCTTTGTTACATATGAAAATTAAAATCTTTTCTGGGGGGGGCTGGGTGGGGAGGGGTTACGGTCACTGCAAAATCAGCTGACGTTTGCGACTGAATTCGCAAATCCAAATGGAGAGGGGAGATGTGGTTGTCCGACAAGGGATAAAGGGCAACTCAGGAGGGGGAGGGGAGAATGGGGTTAAAGAAGTTTTAAATAGGAGAATAAGGAAAATGTTTGATGTTTTAGAAATGTTGTCTTATAAAGTGTTCAAAACAAGAAAGCAGAAATGGATAAGAAGGAAAGGTGATGATGGAGAAACGGAAAGGGAAGATAAACAAAGTATAAAATGGCTACGCTGAACTATATGACTTTAAATATTAACGGAATACATAACCAAATTAAAAGGAAGAAACTGCTAAATTTACTGAAAAAAGAAAAAATTGATATAGCATTTGTGCAAGAAACACATTTAACTGAATTGGAGCACAAGAAATTAAAGAGAGATTGGGTAGGACATGTAACAGCAGCATCATATAATTCAAAAGCAAGAGGAGTAGCTATATTAATTAGTTAAAATGTGCCAATTAAAATAGAAGAGGAAATAATAGATCCAGCAGGGAGATATGTAATGATAAAATGTCAGATATATTCGGAGTTTTGGAATCTACTCAATGTATATTCAACTAACGAAGAAGATCAAAAGTTTATGCAAGATATTTTTTTGAAGATAGCAGATACGCAAGGGAACATATTAATAGGAGGGGATTTCAACCTGAATTTTGATTCAAATATGGACAAAACTGGGAAAAAAATTAACAGAAAGAACAAAGTAACCAAATTTATAATTAAATCGATGGAAGAAATGCAACTTTTGGATATATGGAGGAAACAACACCTAAATGAAAAGGAATATTCATATTACTCGGCTAGACATAAAACATACTCAAGAATAGACCTATTTTTGTTATCAGCTCGTATGCAAGATAGAGAAGAAAAACAGAATACAAAGCTAGAATATTATCGGACCATTCACCCTTAATATTGACAATAAAGTTAGAGGACATCTCTCCAAGAATGTATAGATGGAGATTAAACTCCATGTTACTCAAAAGGCAGGATTTTAGAGAATTCATTGAAAGACAAATTAAAATGTATTTTGAAATAAATACAGAATCAGTGAAAGATAAGTTTATACTATGGGATGCAATGAAAGTGTTCATTAGAGGGCAAATAATAAGTTATGTAACCAAGATGAAGAAGGACTATAATCAGGAAACAGAGCAGTTGGAAAGGGAAATAGTAAATATAGAAAAAGAATTAGCAATGAAGGAAGATACAACTAAAAGAAGAGAATTGGCAGATAAAAAAATAAAATATGAAACACTACAAACATATAAGGTGGAGAAGAATATAATGAAGACAAAACAGAAATATTATGAACTAGGTGAAAAAACGCACAAAATCCTAGCATGGCAGCTTAAGACAGAACAAGCTAAGAAAATGGTATTGTCATCAAGGAAAAAAGACAAACAAATCACATATAATCCAAAGGAGATCAAGGAAAACTTTAGAGAATTCTATGAACAATTATACCAAACTGAAAACGAAGGGAAAGAAGATAAAATAGATGAATTTCTAACTAAAATTGAACTACCAAAATTACAAATAGAGGAACAAAATAAATTAACAGAACCATTTGAAATAGTAGAAATACAAGAGATAATAAAAAAATTACCAAATAATAAAACACCAGGAGAGGATGGATTCCCAATAGAATTCTATAAAACATTTAAAGATTTATTAATTCCTCCCCTCCTGGAAGTAATCAACCAGATTGATAAAACACAAAGCTTACCAGATTCATATAAAACAGCAATAATTACAGTAATACTAAAGCAGGGAAAGATCCACTCGCACCAGCGTCATATAGACCAATATCATTACTTAACACAGATTATAAGATAATAGCTAAACTATTAGCAAACAGATTAGCAGAGTATGTACCGAAAATGGTAAATCCAGACCAAACTGGATTTATTAAAAAAAGACGCACAACAGACAATATTTGTAAATTTATTAACTTAATTCATGCAGTAGAAGGGAGTAAAGCGCCAACAGTAGCAGTTGCTTTAGACGCAGAGAAGGCCTTTGACAGAGTAGAATGGAATTATTTATGCAAAGTATTGCAAAAATTCAGTTTACCAGAGAAGTATATTAATTGGATTAAAGCATTATATAAGGGGCCATTGGCGAAAGTGACAGTAAATGGGTATATATCAAAGCAATTTAACTTAAGCAGGTCAACACGGCAGGGATGCCCACTATCACCCTTATTGTTCGCGTTAGCTATAGAACCACTAGCAGAATTGATAAGAACAGAAAATAATATAAAAGGGATAAAAATAAAAGACAAGGAATATAAAATCAGTTTATTTGCGGATGATGTTATAGTGTACTTAACAGAACCAGAACTATCAATAAAAGAATTATATAAGAAATTGAAGGAATATGGAGAAGTGTCGGGTTACAAGATTAACGTAAATAAAAGTGAAGCAATGCCAATGAATAATGCGGATTTCTCAAAATTTAAGAAGGAATCACCATTCAGATGGCAAATGCAAGCAATAAGATACCTAGGTATACAAATAAATAAAAATCTCGGCCAACTATATAAACTCAATTATTATCCACTAATGAAAAAATTACAGGATGATTTAGAGCATTGGAAAGACTTACCATTAACACTAATAGGAAGGATAAACTGTATTAAAATGAACATTTTCCCAAGGATATTATACCTATTTCAGGCATTGCCAATACACTTGACAGAGAAATTCTTCAAGGAGTTAAAGAAAATAATAAGGAAATTTTTATGGAAAGGGTGGAAACCGAGGATAGCACTAGATAAATTAACAGAATGCTATAAACAAGGAGGCTTACAACTGCCAAACTTTAAAAATTATTATAGAGCCGCACAATTAAGATACCTATCAGACTTTTATCAAACAAGGGAAAAGCCAAATTGGACTAGATTAGAATTAGATAAAATAGGGGAAAAGATACCTGTACACATATTATATAAATGGGATGAAAAATTGGTACAATATAGAAGTTCTCCAGTATTACATCATCTACTCAATATTTGGAAAAAGATTCATGTAGAAAGGAATAAAACAAATTATCAATTACCAAAACTAATATTGACGCAAAATAAGTTACTCCCTTTTACAATAGATAACCTTTCCTTTAGAGAATGGGAGAAAAAAGGGATCAAAATAATAGAAAATTGTTTTTCAGGAAATAGATTATTATCCTTTGAACAAATGAAAGATAAATACAATATAACTCAAGATATAGTGCTGGCATATTACCAATTGAGATCCTACTTGAAGGACAAATTAGGAAGCAGTATGAGTTTACCAGAGGGAAGTAACTTTGAATATGTGATTACAGATACAATGATAATCAAAAGATTTATAACAAATATGTATATTAAACTGCAAGAAAAGGAGAATGAGGAAACAAATGGTAAAACTAAACAAAAATGGGAACAAGATTTAAATATAAAGATAAAAAAGGAAACATGGGAGAAGTTATGTTCTGGAACGATGAGAAATACAATAAATACGAGGTTACGTATGATACAATATAACTGGATACACAGGCTATACATTACACCTCAAAAGTTAAATAAATGGGACCCAACGGTATCTGATAGATGTTTTCGATGTAAAAAAGAAATGGGAACAACAATTCATGCAATCTGGACATGTGAGAAAGTAGAAAAATTTTGGGAAGATCTAAACCAAATATTAAATAAAATTACAGAAAACAATATACCAAAGAATCCAGAGATCTTCCTCCTAAGTAACATAAAAAACAAAGAATTTGGAATTGATTTGGATGGTGCACAAAAAAGATTTAAGATAGCTCTAGCCGTAGCAAAAAAATGTATTATGTCAACCTGGAAATTGGAAGATAATTTGAAAATACAACAATGGTATATAGAAATGAATAAATGTATTCCATTAGAAAAAAATAACATATAGTTTAAGAAATAATATTGAAATATTTGAACAAATATGGGAGCCTTACATGAAACACAATAGAGAAAACCTACTGGGGACATTCACTACCTAAATTAACGAAAGGAGAAGGAAATGAAAAGAATTGACTCAGTGGAATTTCTTGTTTATTTTTATTGAATGACAACATTGTTTGACTGGTTTAATGTATCCTAGATTTTGTACTTTAAATGGACGGGGGGGGGGAGGTAGGTTGGGTGGGATGGGAGGAGGGGGGGGGGAGAAAATGGCACTGTATATATTTGAAAAGGAAAAAGTATGTATCATGGTTAATGTGGTTTATGGTGTGAAATATAAAAAAATTTAAAAAAGAAGGCCCAACACTGCCTTTACTTCCTGCAGAGGTTGAGAGAAGTTCAGCTTCCACCCTCCATTCTACAGGGGATGCATTGAGAACATCCTATGGAACTGCGTCACCGCCCGGTTCGGGAACTGCACCATCCCAGAAAGCAAGTCCCTGCAGCGGACAGTAAAGACTGCTGAGGGGATTATTGAGGTCTCCCTCCCACGGTTATTGTTTGCGGAAAGCTATAAACATCATGAAGGTCTCCACACACGTCTCCCGCAATCTCTTCTCCCTCCTGCCGTCCGGGAAGAGGTTCTGAAGCGTTTGGGACCTCACAATCAAATTATGAGACAGCTTTCTCCCCCCCACAAGTAGTGAGGCTTATGAACTCCAGAGACACAGGGCTAGCATATGTAACATAATATTTACAAATGATTATGTTATTTTTAAAAAAAGTTTCTGAGGTAATTCATTCATGTAAATAACCAGCTCCACGGTCCGGAGAAACTCTATCTCATTTTTCACTGCAATGGTTATGCTATGAACGACAAATAAATGCGATTTGTCTTGACTTGATAAAGGGTCTCAATGCATCACTCTATTCTGTTGTCCTAGAATCGATTTTAATTTTTGGATGTTCCTTCTTCACTTTTCCTCTGCATGAAAGTGTTACATTTTTAGAAGGGTCCCTGTTGGCTGTTTTGCACAAGGGATTTACATTTTGTTCTTCAATTTCTACCGTGTAACACTTTGCCTCCTCAAAGGAGCAGACACGATGGATGCATCCCACAATTGGAATGTGCACCATGTAATGCTGAGTTGGCATTGGGAAGAGAGCTTCAACTGCTGTGTTCTAACAATAAGCTGCCTAGTGATGGATGTAATTTTCACAGCCTTTTCCAATGAAGCTGCATTTTTTCAAGCCAGGTCATATCTAAGAATCCATCAAGGTTTCAATGCTTAGATAAATCTTTTGACGCCACAGTACGTTGGCTGACATTTACCCTGCTTTTGACTCCATGACACCCTGCCATTATGGATTCAAATAATCCTCCAATTCCAGCTCTGCCTCAGTGATGGAACATCATTAACTTCGCTAAGGATACAAGATTTTTGGACATACAATCAGTGTCAGATTGAACCAGCTCTACTAGATCAATAGGTAATGCATCTCCCCATTGGATCCCTCACTATTATTTGCACAGAGAATATTTACTTTCCACCCATGTGGGGCGAGAAAGGTTTTGGACACTTCCAGACTGCTGATGTATCCTGCCAGCCTGAGCCTCGTCGGCACATCTCTGCAGATGTGTAGCGGAAAGTGCGTTGATCGGCTGCAACCCCAGCCGATGGGGTATGGGGGCACTGATAGCATGAGCGGAAAGCCCTGCAAAAGGTAGTGGACACCACAGGCAAAACTCACCCCACCATCAAGAAAACCTTCAGGGAACACTGCCGTTGGAAAGCAGCAGCAATCATCAAGAATGCACACCACCAAGGACTTGTTCTGTTCTCGCTGCTGCCATCATGAAAGAGGTCTAGGTGCCACAAGACTCACACCACCAGGTTCAGGAACATGTGTTCCCCCTCCGCCATCAGACTCCTCAACAACAAACTCAATCAGGGACTCATTTAAGGACTCTTAATGAATGTTTATTTTCTATATTGTACAATCATTTTGTTTGCACTCACTTCTTACTTACATTTCTCTCTTTCTTGAGTAGTTTTTTTGCATGATCGGAGAGTATAAATTCTGGCTGGAAGAATCTTAGGGATGTATGTGATGTCATGTATGTACCTGACAATAAATCTGAGCTTTGAATTTTGACATACCTACGTGAGTAAAGCCACCCGCACATACGACAAATTTTTTAAAAATCTTCATGAAAACTACAGTACAAATTTATATTTTCCATTAAAAGTACAGAGATCCTCGCTCCCCATTGCCCAGGGTCCTCATTTCCCCCAAGCAGCCCAAGGACCCCGTTCTCCGCAGCAGCGGAGTCCCCGTTCCCCCCGGGAGCCTGGGGTGCCCATTTCCTCCTAGCAGCCCAAGATCCCCATTCCCCACAGTAGCCTGAAGTCCCCATTTCCCCGCAACTGTCTGAGGTCCCCGTTCACCCCGGCAACCCCAAGTCCCCCTTCCCCATGGCAGGCCATGGTCCCAGTTCCCCTCGGTAGCCTGAGGTCCCCATTCACCATGGCAGCCCAAGGACCCCATTCTCCGCAGCAGCCCGGGGTCCCCGTTCCCTGACTGATGACCAACCGCGAGTTACAATCAATTCTTCATAAGTTGGGAACTACCTGTACTGGCTTTGGAGGTGATTTAACTTATCTATCTATATCTGTCTGCAGCAGATGCTTTACATCTTCTGCACAATTTTGGAAATATAGGGGTTAGCTTATGAGGAGATATTGAGTCACCTGGTACTTCACTCATTGGAATTTAGAAGGATGAGGAGGGATCTTATGGAAATGGATAAAATGATGAAAGAACTAGATAAGACAGAAACAGGGAGGCTGTTTCTACAGATAGGTGAGACGGAGCCTACAGATTCATGCGTATATTTAAGACAGAGATATTAAAGTCTCTGCACAAGGATGCAGTAGAGGCTACCCCATTTAATATATTTAGATTTATGCATAGAAGGGGAATTAAGAGATATGGAGAAAAGGCAGGGAGGTGGAGTTGAGTTGACAGCCAGATCAGTTCTCATTGAACAGTGGGGCAGGCTCGACCGACCAGATGGCTGACTCCTGTTCCTGTTTCTTATGCTCTTCTGCTGAGATGAGGAGGGACTGCTTCTCCTGGCTGGTGTTGAATCTGTGGAATTTTCTGTCTAAAGAAGGAGTAGAGACACCCTCATTGAATATTGATCAATCTTGTATATATTTATTTGTATAGATTAAATACTTGTCCTGGATATGTATTATTTGTCAGTATGTGTGTTGTGTCTGGCTGTGTGTCTGCGTGTTTTGCACCGCGGACCTGAGAATGCTGTCTTGAATGCATTTAAGATAGAGTTAGATACATTTTTGACCAATAGGGAAATTAAATGTCCTTGATGAGGGCTCAAACCCGAAATATTGGTTACCCTTTCGGCACAGACTAGAGTATGCTGCAATGTTCTACTTCCTAGAGTTTCTCCAACGTTTTTGTACATTGCACTACAACCCCAGTGTCTGCAGATGTTCCTGTTTAACATTTTTGCCAGTGGTGTTGAAGATGATTTGTCAAGTGTGCAAAATTAAGACCCTCAACAAAACCCTAACCCCGGAAACCTCACGGATTACGACTACCGCAATCTCAACGAGTCCACAATAATGTTTGCGTGAAAGTCAACCTCTTAGGCCTTATCAACAGTGGATTAAGTTTGGGACCATGCTCGACAGCAGAGGGCAAAGGAGAGGGGTTGAAACTGAGTTCTGCAGCTTATGGCGTACCCAGAGACTTGGCGTTACGCAGCAAAACGGAGTTCAGGACACATCTGTTTGAACGCTCTCTGCAGAGGAACAGTGCAAAACCTACTTTAATTCCCCAGACCAACCGGCCTCCAACAGAGGAGCTGAAAGGTCTGTACATGTTCTCAGCATTTCCAAGGTTGTTGGAGTCCAACTGTGAATCATCTTTGAGCTAATTTCCCATTCAAGTATCATATGAGGCCACATTCCACCACTGGATGCATCCCCAACAGAGTTGCTGATGCACTGCAGACTTTGAATGTGTGAGTCTATCTGGGCCAAGTCTGGAGGTGTGAGGGGAAGGAGAACAGATGAAACAAGAGTAGAATCATGATTCACGCCGCAAAATTTCTGGAGGCGGCAAAGTGAAACAGTTCAAGCAAAAGACAGAAGAACAAGTACAGAAGGCAGGTATTGGTGAGTGAGTACAAGTCCGTAGTGCTGAATACTAGGAATCGTAATTGTCCTGCAAGCACATAAAATGTCTTTTGTTTTGCTCAAAAAGGCACACAAGGAGATCGTGTCCACGGATCCTGCCACCTCTTCTAAAATGACACTGTCTTCAAACTGGATAAATGTGATGAGGAATTTATTCCAGACTGCAGAATCTGCCACTAAAAAGGATTGATGGCGGGGTCATGACGAGCACCCAAGGGAGGAGTTGTGACTGACTTTCGCACATTCTCCACATCAGATAGCAGTCAGAGCTTGAAAGCTGAGCACACTTTCACAGGACCAAGTGGTTAGAGGAAACCAGAGAACAGAACAAACCTTTATTGGCTGCAAGTACCTGAACCATTCTTTTTAAAGGAGAAAAGCAGCATGCTTATAGTTGCAAGTAAATATGTGAATGAGTCATGTGTGTGAAAGACAGATGTGATGACATAATTGTACATGTGACCTCAACAGACATGGCGGTTGTTGTTCCCCTTGAATATAGTGTTAACACATGTGCTGAAGTTGCTGGATTATCTAATGTATGTAAGTATGAATTGGAGACAATGCCTCCTCCTCACCAATTATCCACACAGGCGCACCCCAAGGATATGTGCTTAGCCCGCTGCTCTACTCATTATACACCCATGCCTGTGTGGCCAGGCACAATTCCAATGCTATCTACAAGTTTGCAGATGACACCACAGTTGTCGGCAGAATCACAGATGGCAATGAGGAAGCGTACAGGAGGGAGATGGATCACCTCGTTGAATGGTGTAACGACAACAACCTTGCGCTCAATGAGAGTAAAACGAAGGAGATGATTGTGGACCTCAGCAGGAAGTTAGGGGAACATGACCCAGCCCTTATCGAGGGTTCAGTAGTGGAGAGGGTCAACAAATTCCTGAGTGTCAACATCTACGAGGATCTATCCTGGAGGCTCCACGTTGATGCAATCACAAAGAAGGTTGACCAGCAGCTACACTTTGCGAGGTGACTGAAGAGATTCGGGATGTCACCGAAAGCTCTTGAAAACTTCTACAGGTATACCGTGGAGAGCATTCTGGCTGGTTGCATCACTGCCTGGTACAGAAGCGCCAACTCTCAGACCAAGAATAAACTCCAGAAGGTTGCTAACTCGGCCTGCAACATCACAGGCCCCAGAATTCACTCCACCAAGGACATCTACATGAGGCGGTGTCTTAAAAAAGCAACTCCATCCTCAAAGACCCCTAACACCCAGGCCATGCCCTCTTCACTCTGCTAACATCGGGGAAAAGGTACAGGAGCCTCAAGATGAGCTCTCAGCGGCACAAGGACAGCTTCTTCCCCGCTGCCATCAGATTCCTTAATAATCAATGAACCAAAGACACTGCCTTATGTTTCATGCTCTATTATTTTCACTTTTTATATAGTAATGTTATAAGATGGTTATAATAAGATGCTGTCGCAAAACACCAAATTTCATGACTTGTTTATGACAATAAATTCTGAGTCTAATTAATCATCACTAACTAGTAATATTTTATCGACCAGCTTCCAATACACCACAGCAACAAACTAGAACAACCCAATCTCTGAATCAGAACCTTGATTTCAGATTTATTGTCAGAGTACATATGTAACATCACATACAACCCTGAGGTTCTTTTTCCTTTGGGGGAGGCAGAATTACCACTTATTGGTAGTGCAAAAAAAAAACTATAGCCGATGTACACATGTAAACAAAAAGAAATGTAAACAACTTGACTGTACAATACAAAGAGGGGAAAAAAATCAATAAAGATCCAAAGTAAGAGTCCTTAAATGAGTCCCTGATTGAGTTTGTTGTTGAGGGGTCTGACAGACTTCTATCCACTGCCTAAAGTTCAAGTCTTTCAAGTCAGTTCTGAGAATTCTAAGAACAAGGGTACAATTTTTTTTAATGTTTTAATTTAGACATACAGCAGGGTTACAGGCCATTTTGGCCCATGAGCCTGTGCCGCCCAATTTACACCCCATTGACCGACACCCCTGGTACGTTTCAAGTGGTGGGAGGAAACCAGAGCCCCCAGAGAAAGCCCAAGCAGACATGGGGAGAATGTACAATCTCCTTAAAGACCATGTGGGATTTGAACCCAAGTTCAGTCCCGATCACTGGTACTGTAAAAGTATGGCGCTAACTGCTACGCCAACCGTCACACCCCCAAATTAGTATTAATCAGCTTGATCCAAGCACAGCCAATGGGGAATGAAACTCCGATGGTCTATAATTTGATTATGACCACTTTCAGTCCACATTTGTATCCTGAGCTTCACTTCATTCTGATTGCACTTGCAAACTTCTAGCGTGATAAACCTCTGTTACAGGGGAAAATGGCTAATCATCTCAAAGTCGCCCAGAAGCACATTGCAACCTGATATCTCTAAACATTAGGCTTAAACTTCTGCCGGGGGTGGGGGGGGGGGTGGTGGGGGTCACAACAACTAAACATCGTAGGCTTAAAGAAGCAATCAAGGTTACACCACTTTAGCAACGGAATATGTTCAGGGGAGCAGAAGCAGCCACTCTCCCACTCCCCTCATCAAGCTGAACGAGACATTCTATACCTCAGCTGGATTTATGCCTCTCAATGGTTTTACCTTAATTATATTCGATTAACAGTCAAAATTCCATTGGCTCCCAAGGTAAATAAATAATGAATAGGTGTACCATTATTGTCATGTAATTCTACATTTAGAATATAACATGCATGAAATCCTTTAACTTTTGTCACCACTTTGTCCAGCGCCCCTCACAGAGACCTACAGCACCTGGTGTTCCGAGGCGGTCTCCCGAGCCAGCTTAGCTTCCGAGATCAGCCAATCCCAGGCATGTTCAGGCCATTAGGCGCGGCATACAGCTGCTTGAGGTTAATACTGAGGGCTTAGTGAAATTGGGGTTTAATGGGGCAGAAGGAAATAATACCCATGCTGTACAGTACAAGAGCATCAAAATCCAGACTGTCAGGCTAGGAAATAACTTCTTCCCGCAGGCTGTGAGATAGATGAGGAATATCCAGTAACCGAGTACTGTATTGTTAAGATATAAAGTTCTAAATTTACACAACCCTTTAAAAGAAACTTGCTTCCTTATTTCACTTCCAAAAGGGCTAAGTTCCTGAACTCCTTTGCTGTGTCCCTTTGCTATGGATTCTCTGTCAGAATAAAATATCATCTCCAGATCACCCCTATTACATACATTATACTTCCATCCTGTACACTGGTTGCTTGTAGATTCTGAATATGTTCTAGATATCTTATGGGAATACTGCTTGAATTGGAGGCTTGCCATATACACTGCCTGTCAGTTGGGTGCCTCCTGTGCATACTGCCCTTGAATAGGTACCTGCTCTCGTGGAAAATTAAGTTGTAACACACAAAATGCTGGAGGAATTCGGAGGGTCGAGCAGCACCTTGCAGAAGGTAACCGACCGTTGACGTTTCTGGCCTGAAGCTCTTCAACAGGAACAGCAAGAACTGGGTGGAGGGAAGGACAGGGAGGAGCACCGGCTACCAGGTGATAGGTGAATGCAGGTGGGAGAGGGAGGAAAAAGACAGGAGCTGATTGGGGGGACGGGCAGAAAGCTGAGAAAGATGCTCTCCGGTATGAGCGTGGGAAGGCAGGTGAGGGGGCTGAAGTAAGGAAGGTGTGGGAGATGGGCAGGTATGGAAGGTGGGGGAGGGGAGGAGGAGAAATTGGGCCTGAGAGACAAGGGAAAGCAGGGGTGAGGGGATATAAGAGGGGCAGGATATGGGATATTGATGCCGTCTGATTAGAGACGGCCAGGATAGAATACAAAGAGCGGTTCTTCCAATTTATGTGTGGCCTCAAACCTGGCAGTCCATGGATGGTCAGTGTGGCAATGGAGTGTGCAATTAAAAAGGTTGGCTACTGGGAGGTCCCTGCTGTTGCAGTGTGCCGAGCGAAGATGAGTTTGCATCCCAATCTGCATCCTGTCTCCTCCCCAGTGTAGAGGAGACCTCATTGGGAGCTCCGGATATGGTAAATAATCCCTACAGATTCACAAGTGTTGCCTCACTTGATAAGACCGTTTGGGCCCCCGAATGTTGGTGGGGGGTGGGGGGGAGGGAGGGAGGGAGATGTAAGTGTAGAAGTAGCTTTTTTTTTGCAGTCACAGGAGTAAGTGGTAGGGGTGGGAGCGATTAGTAGGAAGGGATGAGTGAACAAGGAAATCAGTGATCCCTGCTGCAAGCGAAAAGGGGAGGGGAAAATGTGCCTGGTGGCAAGACCATTTGGTAGATGATGGAAATTGTGGTGACTTATTTTATACATTGTCATAAAATGGTGCCTGTAAACTTGGTTGCCGCTCTATGCTCTGCCTGTGAATTGATGCCTATAGGCCTTAGTTGTAATTGGGTACCTGTCTCTGCCTGAGACAGACAAAAGGTGTTGATAAGCGGAAAGGTCTGTTGGTCTGGACTTCTCCCCCTCCCATTCTTCCCCCTTGTTCTCCCAGTCTTTATTCAGACACCTGCCTGCTTTTCGCTTATCCCTTGAAGAAGGGCTCAGACCTGAAACATCGGTAATGTATCTTCGCCAACCGTGGACACGGCAAAACCAGCTGAGTTTCTACAATCGCTGTGTCCATAGAATTTCATCTTTCACTCTTTGATGCCGAGGTGCCTGATAGACTCCACGACCAGTGCTTTGACGAATGCCTTGCATCTTGCCCTCGAGCAAGTTTCCTGGGGTACACACCCCTTCACACAGAGATCTATTTGGTTAATTTCTTTGGTAGGTATTAGCGGATAACACAGCTTTCAATATTCTGCTGGAGTTCATGATGAAAATTACTCCCTGTGATTTCTACATTACTTGAACATTGCCCTGTTAATGATTTCATTACCACCTCTTGGTTTAAAAGCAGAAGCCATCACTAGAATTGAATGAAGCTAATATTTCACAAATAGCACTGCAGCTCCATTGAAATGTAATCATTGATTCCAAAGGTCCAGATTAATCCGAGGTTAATAAAGCAGTTTGGCGTAATGCCAAATTGCCAGAGCTCCACTAAATCTCCTTGGCTTTTCAATCTTCTCAATTCCAAGGAGAACTTGTTTTTCGTGGAACCATCGGTTCATGTCAAAATTTGGTTCACTGTTGAAAATGTGCAAGTGCGATTAAAATTCTGCATTAACATACCAAACTTAAAATGGCGCCAGCTGCTGATACGGCAGCGCTGCCGCTGGTGCAGGCCCCGGGGAGAGTGGGGAGTGGAAACATGGCACATCCCCCCACCCCCAACCCGCGAGGTCCTCCTGCCCAGACCTCTACTGTCAGCTCAGTACAGGCTGTATAAAGGAGGCGACAGTGTATTGTTTAAAATCCTGCAACCAAGATGGCGGCAACTGTGTTCAGCAGCGGCCTTGAGGGGTGGCAGACCCCAGGAGAGCAGTGGAGGGAGGCAAGGCACCAGAAATGGGGAGAACACTCCCACTGAGAAGGAGGAATCATCGCCCTAAGGCCGATGACCACGGTGGCGGACCGGCAAGGGCCTCTGCGGCTGAAAGACACACACTGTTGGCGACTTGCAGATGAGGTATCTACACAGGCTGCCGGTGACTTGAGGTCGAAAGACTCACGCCAGGATGTGGCTGCCAGAGGTTGGCTCATGGGAGCCGAGTGTTGGGGCCAGAACTTGAGAGGGTGCTGAGGGCAAAGAGGACTCTGAAGTTTTCTCATTGTGTTGAATGTTTGGATCTGGAGTTCAGGTTGCCAATGGATCAAACAGGGGTCTGTGTGGCTGCAGAGGCTGTGGGAGCACTGGAGGCAAATCCATGGACACTCAGTGACTTAGGTGACTCTCTTTTGCTTCTCTTTCTCTTACTTCAAGGGGCACCGGGCAATGCTAATGGCAAATCTTTGTCTGCTTTATGGCAGACTAAAGGAAATTTCATGTAATATTACACTTCTGTTTATTACACGTCAATAAATTGTATCTAATCTAAATTTAGTGAAGCATTTGGAACAAGTGTCTAAGATGGATTTAACTGAACTATATACCCCACAATGCTGGACTAAAAGATGGGCGTGACGACGCCAGAGCGCAAGTACCTGGCCATTTGCCATTTCTGCTTCTTTCTCAAGGGCAGATACTTCACAGTCTTCACTGACCACAAACCGCTGATCTTTGACCGCTGGGGTGAATCTCCGAATTCACCACCGAAGTAGGCCACCTCACGTGCAAAGATAATTCTGTCGCGGACGCCCTCTCCAGGCCGGCCATCTGCCCTTGTGGAGTACTACAAATTGGCCCGCGCACAAAAAGCGGGCCTGGACACAGCCTGTTTCCGCACAGCACCGACTGGCCTTCAACTGGTGGACCTGCCCCTCGATGATGGCAAGACCACTATCCTCTGCGACGTCTCCACTGAGATCCCTCCACTGAGAAATGGCGAAAGGAGGTGTTCCACCTAATACATGGCTTGTCTCACCCCTCCATCCACGTCCACATGATCGCCACCAGATTCATCTGGCATATCCCAAGCGAATGTATTATAGAGCAGGCACATGCCAACACCCGGCCGCCAGTTCAGGAGTTCAAACTCACTACGCATCGTTTCCAGCATGTCCATGAGGACATCGTCGGGCATCTCCCCGTGTCTAGGGGGCAGCAATACCTCCTCACAATGGTGGACAGGCACACCAGGTAGCCTGAGGCGGTTCCCCTTCCCGACATAGCCACAGACAACTGTGCCAGGGCATTCCTCTCTTCCTGGATCACCCGTTTTGGTGTTCTATCACACTTCACCATGGATCGTGGAGCCCAATAACATCGTCCCTGTGGTCAGAGCAGGCCAAACTCCTGGGCACTGACCTACACCACACCACTGCACACCACCCAATCCAATGGTCTGGTTGAGCGGTTCCATCGCCACCTCAAGGCTTCCCTGAAAGGATGAACTTCCTCCTTGGCATTCACAAGGCCCCCAAAAGAGGGCCTGTGGGCATCCTCCGCCAAACTACTCTATGGTGAGACCCTCACAGTGCCAGGTCAGTTATTACCCCTGCCCTCACAACAGCCCCAGGACCCCTGTGTGAACTTGCATTGACTCCATCAGAAACTGGGTACCCTGGCTTCCCCCAGCCCCATCCAGACAAGGCACACCACCAACTCATGTACCCACTGATTTAATGTCTTGTGATTTTGTGCTTGTGCGCAGGGGCGGCCACAGAGCACCCCTCCAGCATCCCTGCAAGGGACCTGACAAAGTGCTCCACCACACCACCTCGACTTTCACTTTGCAGGTCGGTGACAGAGAGGAGATCTTCACGGTGGGCCGCCTAAAGCCAGCAGATCTGGACCAGGTGCGGGCGGTCCCTGTATAGCAACCACCTCACAGAGGCAGACCTCTTACACATCAAGTCATCACTGGGGGGAGGGGGGGGGGGTGTGGGGTTATGTGGCGAATAAAATCGGCCGTGTTATGTGCAGTTGGTGGGGCAGTCATGGCAGAGATGGCGGTGCGTTCCCATCTCTTCCTCTCCATGATGGAAGCTGGAATGCACGTGCACGGTCCGGCTGCAGAGCTGAAAAGCAAGCGCGCAAAGTTTAAATAAACATTCCTGCTGTGACCTCAGAACTCATAGGCTGTGTCTCCAGTCTGTTCACTCGCTCGCATCCAGCATGCTACAGGCTGATTCCAGAGGTGGGGGAGAGGGACAGAGTACAGAGAGAAGGGTTGGGCATGTTTGCAGGTGGCTGGTAGATTGATATTATTCCATTAGACAAGTCTTCATATCAGACAAGGAATTATGGAGTTGCATCTCCATCCAAATGAATTAATGAGTGACGTGTAAACTCCGTTAAATAACTCTTCAAAGCAAACATCACATTAAACTGTAGACATAGCTTCAATGAAGAACTCTAAAATCCAGGAACAAGTTCTCATGAGCTCAATAATTCAATTGTGAATCAATACTTACAGACATAAATGATTTTTTCATTTCAAGTAACTTCTACTCACCCACAGTATCACAGGGTTCATCTTTATGTACACAGAAGTCAGTCCTGCAGACAAATGGGAAGAGGGGATAACTTTCTTTAAGATAGTCCTTTTTATATCCACCACATAGCGAGAATACTGGTCAACATTGTACAGTAAAATCCCCGTTATCCAGAATTCAAGCAAACACCAAAATAAAATTGAGGAAAATGAATAGGTAAAAATATGAACGTTTAAAATTGGCAGTCAGTTCGCCAACCTGCAATCTCAAGCAACTGGAAAATTCACTATCCGTCATCTACCAATCCCCATAGGTGCTGGATAGTGGGGGGGTCTTATGGTACAATGCTCCAAATGAGGATTGTTAAACAACAGATTCAAACCAAATTTAAACAAACATACACGGGTTTTGTATTCAGCTGTAGTGCGGTGTGGGGTGAGCAGTAATAGGGTGGGGAGGGAATTATTGGAAGTATGTTGCTGGTGAACGTGAATGGACAGGGTAAGGTGCATGGGAAGTGTCTGAGGGGGAAGAACGTTGGTGGCGCCTGTTGGCATGAGAGAGGTATGTGGTGGTGTGAGCATCATCAGCGAGGAGCGGGACTGATATCAATGGATCCGCGTTCATGGGATCATGGGTTGGAGAAGTGGTGGGGGCGGGTCTCGTGGGTGGGGTGCACAAGTTTGTGCAGAGGACACTGCTAAAGAACTATCCAAGAGATCTTTTCGCACAAGCTGCAGTCCTGTGAGTGGGTCAATCAACAAAGGACAGAAATATACAAGAAATAACAACAATATACAGGCAAGGAGACGAACAATTCAAAAGGATTCTTTGAAGAGCATAGAATATTACAGCATAGCAGAGGCCCTTTGTTCCACAGAGCTGTGCCGACCTATATAACCCAACTCCACAACAATCTTATCCTTTCCCTCCTCACACCTATAACCTTCAATTGGTCTTATATTCATGTGAATGTCTGTATTGCACCTCCTTCCACCACCACCCCCAGCAATGCACCATTCTCCATTTAAAAAAACCTACCTCTGACGTCTCCCTTAAACTTAAAAGGATGTCCTCTGGTATTTGCTGTTATCGCCCAGGTAAAAGGAGCCAGCTGTCCCCCCAATGCAGCTCCCCAATAATCACCCTCCATTAGTCATCTCTCACCCTTTGTCACTCCAAAGAGAAAAATCCCTTTTGAGCCAAAGTTTGCAGTCAACCTTACATCAACATCAGAGTTGGAGATGACTCACAGTGGCAAGCCTACCAGGGGGAGCATCAATACTGAGCACATGCAGTACGACTGCCTGCAGGCTGAGGGATGAATCCCCAAATTGGCGAAGGCTGTGTGCAGCTGCACCTCTCCAAGGACTGAATGGATGGACCAGCTGATTGTACCTGCCCTTCCCCTCACAATACGGAACTCAGCAAAGATGGTCCTCATGGACAGAACCAGGATGTTGGGGTAAGAGAAACTAGTTTCATTTTAGAATGAAAAAGGCTCTCCAACTCCTAATCTCAACCACATCAGCATTAGTGAATGGGCTTTTCCTATTGCCACTAATGTACATCCTTTCTCAAGGTTGAATGGTGCTTTCAGTCACGCTTCCTTCTCCTTAAGACAGTAACCAAAAATTTAGAAGGACCTTCAGCCCCGTAGCTTTTTTGAAAATTTTACTCAAATTTAGGCAGTTGTCAACACCAGGCAGACTCCTAATCTTTTGCTGGGGGTAAAACACAGGATTCTGTTGGCACCGTAGTGAAGTGAAAAAATACACACAAATGCTGGAGAAACTCAGCAGGTCAAACGGTGCCTTTATGTAGCAAAGCTGAAGATACATCACCAACGTTTTGGGGCTTGAGCCCTTCATCTTTGGCCAGTTGCTACTGATTTTCGGTGTAAATTTGAGGAATGTGGAATTGATTTACTGATAGCTCTCTTCCCACTTTTCATATCATATTCTTTGATATTTTACCTTCTAGATCCAGTAACAAACATCAATGAATCCAGATCAGAATAAAATGAAAACATTGGAAATGCTCCCATGAAAATACACATGCCATCTGACAGCTCACAATATACACTGTGTGCATTTGATTGCTTCCTTTGACTGTGTTACAGAGTCCAGAGGACCCCAAAAGCCAGCAGTAGTAGATATGCACCACAACACAGGGTTATTTAACAAAAGTAGTTTTTAATTATATTTGAACAAGAAAACAGAATTAAACTTTAACTTATTACTTAATCTACCTAACCCACTTAATCCCCCCTCTAATACTAAGCACAGGTGTGTGAAATGTATATTTAAGATTAGAAAAGTTCTTTGCATCACAGTCCAATCTCACGGGTTGCAGGTAATTCTTGTACTGTGCACAGAAGTTAGCATTAACAAAGTTCACCAGGCTTTGGTGCTTAACAGGCAAATGGTTACCACTCAGGAGGGTTCTTGCTGGTTTTCAGAGAGAGATTCCTTTACCAGGACATCCACAACTGATTCCTTCTCAATCAGTCTTGCTGACGAAACTTGCCCCCTTCAGGGTTCTCCAGATGATCCATGATCCTCTTTCTTTTAGGTCACCTTTCAGACTGCCACTCTTCTCCTTTGACCAGGCAGCCTTCCAAAGTTTGCCAGCTTGTCCCTCTGGAACTGATTTGTGTGTCTCTCCTCTCTGTTTCACTCCCTCCCTCTCTGAGAGCAAAACTGTTCTCCCTTACCTGCAAAGATCACATGCTCTCCCAGGCAAGCTGTATGTTGCTATTTTGTCGCTCCTCTGCAAAAAGCACTCTGCAAAAGTCCTGCAAAGATTCTGTGTTTTAAAATGTTTGTATGCAACTTGCTCTAGCAATTCCTCCCAAACCACCTCTAAAAATTCTGTCACAACTGTTTAATCTATCCTATGTTTATTTCACATGCTAATCTATTTGCAATGTAACTGCAATCCTGGCTGTTTAGGAACAGGAAATATCCTTTCAACAATTCCAGTCCTGATCATTCTTCCATATTTTTATTTATTCAGACTCTAATTTTCTTCAAAATCTGCGGGAGCTTTGTAAAACTGCAGAGGGTTGTGATCACGACTCAGTGCGTACACACCCCCGCCTGCCCCGTCGACATCACTTGCAACTCCCACAGCTGTGGAAAAGGGAGCCTCCAGCCCCGGCCACTCTCTTTGCACCTCCTCCTATCAGGAAGATTGACAAGTGTGAGTTCCCGCACCTCCAGATTCAAAGTCAGTTGCTCTCCCGCTGTTATCAGACTCCTGAATGAGCCGCAAAATAGCAAGATCACATTGTCTTCACTCCTTTGTAACTCTATGAGATGTTGACTGGTCTACTTGCAAAAAAAACAATCTCTATCACTGCATTTTTGATAAACGTGATCATAAACTTTGTTTTGCTTTTGACTCTTCCAATTATTTTAAAAAAATCATTTTTGAGATACAACACGGAATCAGGCCCTTCTGGTCCTTAAGCCCACACTGCTCAAATACATCCATGTGACCTACTAACCCTGTAAGTCTTTGGAACGTAGAACGTACCGGAGCACCCGGAGGAAACCCACTCAGGGACAGGAAGAATGTACAAACTCCTTACCACCGCAGCAGGCTCATACCCAGGTGGCTGGCACTGCCTAGCATAACTAACCGTGCCACCTTAACTGTTCCCGCCATGCTGGGTATGGTTGCGCTCAAAAGAAAAGCCTCCAAACCATTAGCCCAATCTCCAGCTAGCATCTTACTTCCAAAGAAACAATGGAGTCAGAGAGGAACTTTATTGTCTACAGCACCCACAGATCACCTCCATCAAACACACTCAAATCGAGCATCTTATTCAAGTTCTTTGGGTTAACAAAGGCTCCTTACTTTGCTTTCTCCTTTGACTTGTCAAGTATTCCTCCTTAAATTTGAATTTAAAAGAACTGCCCAAGAATCCAGAAATCCCTGCAGTTGGCTAGTGGTGTATCACCACAAAGGGTAATACTCCTTTGGGAGAATTACTGTAAGATGGAAGAAATTGGATCATAAGTGAGATGGGTAACTTGGAACATTGATTTGGTGCTACTAAATTTAATTTTAATAATACATCATAATAGAAGACCACCCCATGAAACCCGTGCCACCTAATTGCACCCAATGAACCAACTACGTACATCTTTGCAAGCTGGGAGGAAACTGGAGAAATCCACGCAGGTCATGGAGAGAGCCTAAAAACTCCTTACAGACAGCGCTGGATTTAAACCCAGGTCGCTGGCGCCGTAATAGCTAGCCACTATGCTAACAGCGCCACCTAGTGGTTTTAGCACTTTCGTTAAAGATCAGGCCGCTTTGACAACCGCTTCACCGGCTGGCTGAGGGCTGCAATATCATGACCACGTTCTGAAGAAGTTGCCCAGTTCTCTTGCAACCTGAGATCCATTTGCTTTCCTGTTGTGCTAAATTCCAGCATCCACTCCGGCATGTTGATGAGTGGCAAAGCCATTTAATTTCAACATCTTAAGAAGGTCGCCGTTTCGGAGCTTTATTGCAGAAAAAAAGGAATGGAAATGCACGACTGAAACTATCATTCTCTGGTCCTGAATCACAACTGCTGCAATGTGGGGCTAGGGATGCCCAATCATTTCTTCCCAAAAAAAAAACAAGACAGAGCAGGCATAATATCAGCAATTTTATGAACCGACGAAAATAACGGTATGAATAAAGAGCAAGGAGAGGAAAACAAGGCTTTGATTTTGCTGCAGTTTTGCAGGGAGAGACAGGTCTGCAATCGGGCGCTGGCAGTCAGCAAGGGAAGAACAATGGTGAAAAGCTGGTTGGATTTCAGCCTGGTCCATGGCTGCCTGCCTTCCAAGTGGAGCTGTCTCGAGGGAGAGTCCCATGACGCATAGACATCAGCACTGTTACAAATTACCTTTATTCAGAGCAAACTTAAATACACAAAAGACCCCACTGGACTCACCTTGGCTTCAGTTCAGTAGGCACTTGGGATCTGGGGCTGCGCAAGTTCGCCAAAGAACAGCATAAGCAGAATTTATTATTGAACCACATTCATACAATTATCAGCTGAGGCAGACCTATTTACTGGTTCAGTCCGTGACAGTTCAGGGGGAAGAATCAAAGTATTTTCTCTCGTCAGTGTGAAGCACTTTAAATAATTTTACAAAATAAAGTTTTTGAAACCGTGAATGCAATGAACGTCGAAGGACACATCTTCCCAAACCATTCAGTGCTTCATCAGGCAGGAATACAGATTTATACATTACATTAAAAATCTCTCTGGTGCTTTATTTTAACTGCCTTGGAAACCTTGTCACGGCTTTGGCTTGTGACCAAGACAGCTTCAGACCCTCTCAGTTCAGGTTTATTATTGTAACCATTCTCACAGAACCAAAATATTCTTTGCTGAGATCGGATTTTTGTTTTTAAGAACAGATTTTGTTCCGTGGATGCTCCCAGCCAAAAGAGGTACGAGACATGCTGCTGTCCCCCATATTGTTCGGCCAGGAGCCAATCTCACTACAGGCACTCTGAAATGAGGTGAAGCGATGTGGATCACATGGCAGACAGCTCACTGGTGATGCAGATCCTACCTTAGTTCTATAACCTTCAACACGTCTATGTAGCTCAAGTCAAAAAATTCCTGTTGTGAATTATTTAGAGCTCCAGTTCTCCCCCCTTCTATGATCAGCAACTGATGACATTTATCCAGATACAAACCAGAAGATATCTTTGGCTTGGCTTCGCAGACAAAGATTTATGGAGGGGTAAATGTCCACGTCAGCTGCAGGCTCGTTTGTGGCTGACAAGTCCGATGCGGGACAGGCAGACACGGTTGCAGGGGAAAATTGGTGGGTTGGGGTTGGGTGTTGGGTTTTTCCTCCTTTGCCTTTTGTCAGTGAGGTGGGCTCTGCGGTCTTCTTCAAAGGAGGTTGCTGCCCGCCGAACTGTGAGGCGCCAAGATGCACGGTTTGAGGTGATATCAGCCCACTGGCGGTGGTCAATGTGGCAGGCACCAAGAGATTTCTTTAGGCAGTCCTTGTACCTCTTCTTTGGTGCACATCTGACATGATGGCCAGTGGAGAGCTCGCCATATAACACGATCTCGGGGAGGCGATGGTCCTCCATTCTGGAGACGTGACCTACCCAGCGCAGTTGGATCTTCAACAGTGTGGATTGGATGCTGTCGGCCTCTGCCATCTCGAGTACTTCGATGTTAGGGATGAAGTCGCTCCAATGAATGTTGAGGATGGAGCGGAGACAATGCTGGTGGAAGAGTTCTAGGAGCCGTAGGTGATGCCGGTAGAGGACCCATGATTCGGAGCTGAACAGGAGTGTGGGTATGACAACAGCTCTGTATACGCTTATCTTTGTGCGGTTTTTCAGTTGGTTGTTTTTCCAGACTCTTTTGTGTAGTCTTCCAAAGGCGCTATTTGCCTTGGCGAGTCTATCTCGTTGTCGATCCTTGCATCCGATGAAATGGTGCAGCCGAGATAGGTAAACTAGTTGACCGTTTTGAGTTTTGTGTGCCCGATGGAGATGTGGGGGGGCTGGTAGTCATGGTGGGGAGCTGGCTGATGGTTAAGTGTTACGAGCCCAGAGGACCCCAAAACCCAGCAGCAATAGATATTCACCACGACAAATGGTTATTTAAACAAAAGTTGCTTTTAATTATCTTTAAACATGAAAATAGATTCAAACTTTAACTTGTCTCTATTGACTTACTTAACCTAACTTAACCCCCTTCTAATTCTAAGTGCACGTGTATGTAATGTGTGTGTAAGTTCAGAAAAGTTCTTTGGTTCACTGTCCAATCTCACTTCTCCAAGTTCACTGGTGGCAGAGAATTCTTATACTGTGCACAGAATTTAACATTGATAAAGTTCACCAGGCTTTGGTGCTTGAAAGGTAAATGGTTACCGCTCAGGAAGGTTCTTGTCAGTTTTAAGAGAGAGATTTGTTGTTCCAGGACACCCACAATGGATTCCTTTTTAATCAGCTACTCCAATGTCTTGCTGACGAAACTTGCCCCCTTCCAGGGTTCTCCAGATGATGACCTCTTTCTTTCAGGTCACCACAGAGTTCCTTTTTGTTTCACTTATTCCAAGTGAAACATTAGACAGCCAGTCCTCTCCTCTTGAATGATACCCAAGGGCTTTGACCAGACCGTCTTCCAAAATGGGGCATTCTACAAGCTTGCGAGTTTGTTCTGTTCCAGTCCCAGCTGCTTCTTGCTAGCTGTAACACTGTATAAGTGATCTCTGTATCTCTCTCTCTCTCCCTAAGAGAAAGCCTGTTTGACTCTCTCTGCTTGCAAAATCACATGATCCACTTACAACACCAGGCTCTCTTCCAAAGACCAGCGGCTCTGACATACTCTTTCATCTGTTGCCTTTTGTAAACAACAATCCATTAGTGAAGTCTCTTGAGGACTCTTCAAACCTCTTGCAAAAGTTGTGAGGCCCCGGCATCTCTAGCATGAGGCAGAGCTCCAGTATTTCAAATAAGATCTGTTTTAAAGTGTTCATATGTATCCTACTCTAACAAACCTTTCCCAATTTATCTCCCAAAAACATATCCATATACTCTGTCACAAAAGTTTATGGGAAACTTTAGGGGGAACTTCTTCACACAGTGAGTGCTGGGAGTGTGGAATGAGCTGCCAGCTGAAGTGGTGAATGTGGAGTTAGTTTTAACATTTAAGAAGAATTTGGGACAGGTACATGGATGGTATGGAGGGATATGGACTAGATGCAGGTTAGTGGGACTAGGCGGAATAATAATTTGGCACAGACTTGGAGGGGTTGTTTCTGTGCTGTAATGTTCTACATCCTCCTTGTATTAATGTCACAGGAAGAGAAAATAATATTCAAAACAGGAGAAGGTCAGAGTACATTTCATTTGAACAGACCTTATATTTAAACAAATGTCAATAAAGAGAAGAGATTTCTTAAAACTGTTAGATCTGCTTTGTTCAAGAATGAGTGAGTCAGACACCAGACTGAGTCGAAATCAAGGTTCTTTATTACTGGATTGTAACACTTGCAACTAACAGTGTTAGTTGGAGAAGGCGCATTCTGCCGTTATCAGCAAGTGGTGTTTTTTTTATACCTCAGGACACGCACTTAGTAAATGATCATACCATGACATTGTCCAATGAATAAACTGTTGCTACCCTTCTCTGTTAGTCTGCTGCACATCATCTTGTTAGTGCCAAGCTTATCTTGAGTGTACAAGGTCACATCTGCATTCTGTTACTCCTTAGTACTGGGTGACTCCTTCTCCGGTCGAATCTCATGATGTTTTTACCTTACAAAACTCAAATAAGCGTCACTGGCTAAGAGGGATTTTGCACATGCAACATCTGATGCAAGACATGCACGTATTTTTTTGCCCTTTCTTCAGGCAGTGGAGAAATCAGGCCCTGTTGTAATGTCGGAAAGACATATGTTTATCAATGGCTGGCAATACAAGTTAACCTTCATCAGCAGTGTTTAGCCAAGGAGAAATTCATGTTCACCTGCACATCGCACTGGGGGCTCCTGTAGGTTGAATCGAAAGGGAAAAGGGGTCCATAGATCATCACATCCAAAGTAAAGCACATCTGATAACACCACAACCAACGTTATCAGGAGGGCGACAGATATGTAGATAGATTATGGAAAGCTGCAACGGGTTTATGGTGATGGGGGGCTTTAAATTCCCCAATACTGATCAGGATAGGCATTCTCAACCTTTTCTTTGGTTATGGTTCCCTTAGTACATGGTCAATGGTCGAATAATTAATGGTGTGCTTCGAGGAACTGAGGGACCTTGGGCTTCAAATCCATGCATCTCTCAAGGTTGCCATGCTGGTTAATAGGATAGTTTAGAAGGCCTATGGGGTGTTGGGCTCCATCAATAGGCAGACTGAGTTAAAGAGTCGAGAGGTCATGTGGCAACTCCTCAAATATCTGGTGAGACCACACTTGGAATATTGTGTTCCGTTCTGGCCACCTCATTACAAGAAGGATGGGGAAGCTATGGAGAGGGTGCAGAAGAGATTGACCAAATTGTTTCCTGGATTGGAAAATAAGTCATGAGGCAGGGTTAGCAGAGCTAGGATTTTTTTCTTTGGAGCGAAGATGAGATAGACAGCCAACACCTTTTTTCCCCCAAGGTGAGAGTAGCAAACACCAGGGGAGATCTGTACAAAGTAAAGGGAGGAAAGTTTCGGGAAGACATTAGGCATGAGTTTTTGATTATGACTATTATCTATGTCCTCATGTTTTCCTAAACCTCAGTGAGATTAGCCTCAGCCTCCTACACTCCAAGGACAAAAGACCCAGCTATCCAGCTTCTCCTTCTGACTCAAGTCCTCCAGCACCAGTAACTTCCTCCTGAGCCTTTCTGGAGAAGCCTCAGGTGTACCGTCTGGTGTACGGCACAATGCTGGCATCCGTCAACAAACATGCGTCCAGGGAATACTGGAAATGGGAAGAGCTAGAATAGGAGTGCTGCCATACACATCAAGGACACCCACGCTGATCAGACTGGCATGGAGGATAGGGGATGAAACAATTCTCAATAACTGGAAGCTGCTGTTGGGAAAATAATCCCGCATTAGAACATCAGGAGACAAATGAAAAGATCTGTTTCAACTGAATGGTTTAAAAACTCAGGCAAGACGCAACTGATGCCTGAGAGCTTATCAGTCCCAAAGTTAAAATCATGAGGGCAAGGAGGGGTCCCGAAGGGCCTCGGGCACCGATGGGTTCCTTGTCGTGTTGAAGGTTTGGATCTGGAGCTCGGGTTGCCAATGCATAGGAGTCTGATTGAATAACGGTGTCTGCAGCTTCAGAAACTGAAGGCAAATCCGTGGACACTCAGTAACTCTTTCTCGCTTACTGTAAGGCAACACTAAAGGTGACTTTTATAGCAATTTTGTGTATTATGACATGACATAAAGGAATCTTGAGTCTTGGAAATGTCTTTGGCTTGGCTTCGCGGACGAAGATTTATGGAGGGGGTAAAAAGTCCACGTCAGCTGCAGGCTCGTTTGTGGCTGACAAGTCCGATGCGGGACAGGCAGACACGGTTGCAGGGGAAAATTGGTTGGTTGGGGTTGGGTGTTGGGTTTTTCCTCCTTTGCCTTCTTCAAAGGAGGTTGCTGCCCGCCGAACTGTGAGGCGCCAAGATGCACGGTTTGAGGCGTTATCAGCCCACTGGCGGTGGTCAATGGGGCAGGCACCAAGAGATTTCTTTAGGCAGTCCTTGTACCTTTTCTTTGGTGCACCTCTGTCACGGTGGCCAGTGGAGAGCTCGCCATATAACACGATCTTGGGAAGGCGATGGTCCTCCATTCTGGAGACATGACCCATCCAGCGCAGCTGGATCTTCAGCAGCGTGGACTCGATGCTGTCGACCTCTGCCATCTCGAGTACTTCGACGTTAGGGATGAAAGCGCTCCAATGGATGTTGAGGATGGAGCGGAGACAACGCTGGTGGCATAAAGGAATCTTGAGTCTTGGAAATGTATGACAACACTAACAGCACAGTGGCCAGCAGACAAGAGCACTAATGATACTTTCACAACACCACAATGCCAGAGAATCAAACTACGACTGATCAATCTCTGTACAGCAGCTGCTCGGATTTAGTTGAAGGGGTGAAGAGTAGGTAGTGCTGAGATAATGCACTGAGCAACTTACTTGGAGATAATGACTGCCCAGAGACCGCCCAAGGGCAGCTCTGTTTCCTACACTGCCTTTTGCATGTCTGCAGATTCGGATTTCAGACAATTAGTAGCGCACAGGAGATGAGGTTAGTCTCGGAGGGAGTTGTACACAACCTGAAGATAACAGGGAAAGCAACCTCTATAACAACTTTGAAAGAGTGAATGAGATGAATACTTGGAGAGAAAATATTCAGGACTACAGGCAGGTCCTTCCAAGGTGTCAACACTGACAGAGTAGAAGTGCGAAAATCCGGTCATCTCGGGCATTGGGTTGGATTTTCGGATTCTCAGGCAGTAGTTTTAAAATTCAAATTTAGAGAGATTATAGTTTATTCATTAGCAAATACAGCCGACTTCATTTACCAAAACGTGCAATTTTAAAGAAAAATAAAGTCAACACTTGACAGAACTGTAAATATTGTAAAATAAAAGCACAGCATACAAATGAAAGCAGAAGCTGTTTTATACAAATTAATCTTTTCTACAGTGGCAATAACTCCATGGTGGCTTGTTGCTGCTGTACATCCCTGGTGCTTACACACACACATGCAAAAGCCCGCTAAACTTTAAAAGTTTGAGAGTTTTTGAAAAGTCTTGGGTGGTCCAGATTTCTGGTATCTAGATATTTGGACTTCTACTGTACAATGAACTGAGTGATCTCCCTTGATGTGAAAAATTACAATGTCTACTGTCATGTACAGGTACATTGTACGTTTGGATCCAAATTCTTGCTGCAGCTGAAAAAAACACTTTCACCCTGATAAAAACGAGAAACACCAAGCCAAACTCAATTTAATTGCTCCCGCAACATCTTGCCCCACAATTGATTTAAATGAGTGGCCATCACATGAACACATCCCATGAACATAGAACGTTTTGAGAGGAAGGATTAAAGTCAAGACACAAGTGGCAGATTACACGGGGTCAGAAGCAGATCCAAGGTATTGACCTTGGAGGAAACTTGTGCAATGCATGCATAATACAACCTAAACATCAGAGCCACAGGACTTCTCCAACACCAAAAGAACAAATATTCCAAAACAGTGTCATTATCTGATCAGAGGGAAATCTTCAAGTGCTCCAATGTCCTTCCTCTCCAAGAATGATCACCTCGATGAGGGGGGGGGGGTCCTCCCTTCCCCTATCGACGTGATCTACCAAGATCGTTGCATGCAGAGGGCCCACAAAATAATTCTGCTACTCCTATCAGGAAAGAGATCGGAGCCAGCGCCACCAAGCTGAGGAACAGCTTCTTCCCATTGGGAAGTGAGAATGCTGAACAACCAAAGGAATTGCTCACACTAACTATCTGAGGCTCTCATATTCATGAAATAGCATGTATTTATTTATTTTTAATTGATAAATACTTTTCCTGCATATGTATTGTTTGTCTGTATCTGTGTTATGTCTGGATGTGTGCCTGCCTGTTTTACACTGAGGACCAAAGAACGCTGTTTCGTCAGGTTGTACTTGTGCAATCGGATTAGAATAAACTTGACTTGATGGGTAGAAGTGGGAAACATGTCTTTATGCGTGGACTTTGTGGTCTTCCTGCAAGAATATAAAGAGGAGACCACCCAGCCCATTGAGCCAGTAGTACCACTTATCTCTGAATTATGGCTACCCTTCTAGGCCCCAAACAACCTTTGTTATAAATAAACCCAGTACAGAACTCAAAGATCCTAAAGCTAAGCAGGCATAAGGTGATCCCATTGCACAGGAGCAAATTATACACCCGGTTTGCTTGATCTAATAATTTCTGTTTCTGGAACATTGCCAGCCATTTCAAAATCTCAGCCTACAAATAGGTTAAATTTTGCTGCATGGCAAATAAATCAGGGATTCTTGAGCATTTGTGAAGATGCCACAAATTGGAGACAATCCTTTTTTTTTAATTCTTGAAAGACATCTTAAGGAGAGTGTGGTGGTACCGCAGGGGGCAACCTCTGTACCTGCAGAAGGGCACGGGGACAAGACAACGCGTGACTGGCTGTCAATCAGCCAACCTGAATGGGCCAAGCCCCACCCGGTCGGCTATCAATCACCCTCCGGGATATAAGCCTGAGCCAGCCCTTTGAAGTCACTCTCAAAGCTCACAGCAGTGCAGTCTCACAGCTTGCTCTGTGAAAGTTTATGTTGAATAAAGCCTGTTGTACAGTCTTTTGGTTTTGTGTTTGCTTCTGACTGACAGCGCACCACAATTTATTCGATGTAAAATTTTACAAGCTGCTATGGAAAAGCTCCTGAGCCTCGAAATCGACCCATGCCACCCGGAAGCACAAACGCTTCGAGATCTGGAAGCACACAGTTGAAGCTCACGCCATTGACATCCTGGACTCTGATCGAAAGAGACTCATCTTACTCTGATCAAAGCTGGGTTCCCGAGCCTTCCAGGCACTCAAAGACTGCACTGAGTACTCGGAAGCGATGAACACTCTCGAGGCCATGTATAAACCTCCCATGAATGTGATCTTTGCAAGGTACCTCCTGAGTATCCAAGCCCAACAGCCTGGGGAGGCGGCCGAGTCTTACCTGGGAGACCTGCGTGAGTTGGCCCGACCTTGTCTGGCTGAACCCGGGATAAATGAAAGGGAGGTCGGGAGGCTGATCAGAGACTAGTAGTCCGAGGGCTACGCACAAGGGCTGTCAGGCAGAAGCTGCTGGAAGAAAATATCCACTCACTGGCCAAAACAGTGGAGGTAGTCCGAACCCTGGAGGCAGCAGCCCTGCACACCGAAGCCTTAGATTCCAGGCTCCCTCAGGCCCCTGCGTGGTCAGCACGTTCGGCTGCTGTGGCCCTGAATCAAGCTGGGAAGAAAACTTCCCTGCTGTGGGCACCCAGCACCCCTGTAAGTACTGTGGGTCCTGGTGTGGATCTGATTATCGATCGCGCCAAAACTCAGTATTGCTTGAGATGCAGCAAGAAAGGCCACTTCGCCAAGGTATGCCTCTCAAAGCCAGCCGGCAGCTCAGGGGCCCTCACAGCCCTCGCCGCATGCAATTGCTGGGCAACGCCATTGCACCCGCAACCACTTTTGGCCTCCCCAGCTCCGGCGACCCACCTTCCGGCCTCGCCAGCAACGATCATGAGCCTGGACCAGCCCTCACTCTCGCCAGTGCCACCCGCCGAGGACTACAACAACGTCACTTCCGCCGGCCGTGATGACATCACCCTTCCCGACAGCCAGCAGCGTGACGTCACTTCTCCGGCGCACCGATCACAGCCGGGGAAGAAGGCCACCCATGCCTCACCCTCCCACGTGGCACCACCATCTTGGCCCAGACACTGCTGACACCAAGTGGTCAACACAGGTGAGGACCAGGCCGCCCTACCGATGGACCCCATGCCTCCGGATCCCGCTAACCGCCGCACACTAAACCCCACGACTACGGAGAGCACCACTGATCAACAATCACCTCCCACAATGTCTGCAGTGGACACAAACAACCACAACTCACCTCCACTGTTGGGCAACGACGACTCAGACCCAGAGTTAGTCCTAGCAGCCACCACACTGACCAGGGACATTCCGCACGACCTCAGGTGCTCCATGATGGATAAAAATCAATGGACGAGATCAGCGATGGGAACGTCTCTCCCAGCATGGCTCCCATCCCCAGGACCGGTGCTCCTGAGTGGATACATGCGGCCGCACAAGGCTGAACCCCTGGTCGAGCAGGTGTTCCCCCTACATGTGAACAACAACTATGCCTACATTAAATTCAGTAGCGGCAGGGAGGACACCGTCTCAACCAGGGACCTGGCACCGGCAGGAGCACCCACCATACCACAGCATTCTCCAGCCCAGGACCCCGCTGGCCTGACGCACACCCCCGACCCCGGATAGTTATGGGGCACTCAGGACCTCCTTGGGCACCAAGGACTTGCTACAACCGTGGGGAACGAACCCGCCCCCCTGCCCATCCGATACAATACACGCGACTTCACCCCAGCCCCCCCGGCCATTTCTCCGCGCTGCACCATGCCAGCCACTCCGGCCCCTGCCCCCAACCCCCCCACACCCTCACCGACCAGTGACCAGGAGCCAGACCTGCGACGGTCGCAGAGATTCTGACTGCCACCAGACCATCTTAATCTGTAAATACTGTGTTTATGTTTTGGGGCTTTTACTGAAACTTTCCCCCCCCCCTCCCCCACCGGGTCAATTTTTGCTTCTGACTGACAGCGCACCACAGAGTTCAAACATTGGCTTGACCTCCAGTTTCCATTAGCCACCCCCACACCTCCTTTCCTCTAGCTCTGTCTCCCCCCTCCCTTCTCTCTCTCTCTCTCTCCCCTTTCCCTCTTTCTTCTTTCCCACACCTCTGCATTCATGGAGAAACCTCTACCCTTCCCCCTATCACTCTCACCTTTCCTTTCTCTTGGCCTCTTCTCCCTATCCAATCATCACCTTTTGTTTGTTGGTCTGTACTCCTTGCCCTGTGCTTTCCTTTAACAAGTAACTGCCTGCTTTTTCCATACCTTGAAGAAGGGCTCAGACCCAAAACGTCACTAAGGGAAGGTTGAGAATCACTGCTCCAGACCCAATTGCTACTGGAATACTTTGCTTGAGAAAAATTGTCATTGGCCCATTTCCTTCGGAGTTATGAAACCGTGTACATACCGAGTCAACTAGGTACGATTAAAACAGTGGTTTTCAAACTTTTTATTTCCACTCACATAATACGTTAAATAATCCCTTTCTAATCAGGGATTAGTTAAGGTGGTATGTGAGTGGATAGAAAAGGTTTGAAAACCACTGATCTCGATCATGCCTGATGCAATAGGTATGTGAGGAGGGTAGTTGAGGACAAACGCAATCAAACCTGTTTAGCATGCAAGAATATGAGCGTAGTCTAGCCTGCAGCAGCAGGAGAAATGGCATCCAAGAATGCAAACGCATCTTGTCACCAGCTTCAGTCCTCGGTCAGAGAGCCACAATGGACTCCAAGGGTATGTAACCAAGGCATTTTGCTGTGGTCTTCTCAGTGGCTACTGTTGCTGTGGTTGCCACTCACCACCGAAGTTCACAACCAAGCAATGCAATCATCGTCAGAAAGGTCACATTCCCACGACCTGCACATCCACAGCTAGCACAAGTAAATGTCAGATTCCAAACACGGTGGAAGGTTTTTACAACTTTGGGAGCTCGTTCAGAGGGTGGATATCTGGGGTTGTAAAACATTGGACAAAAGGCCTCCAGTCATAAAGCAGGGTACTGCCCAAAGCGGTGCTGCTGCAGACTGTGCTCTAATGAGCCAAGGCAGTCTGACAAACTCCACAAGATTGCATTGAAGGAGAGCACGGTCACACAGTGCACAATCCCCTCTGGTGAGGTTGTACACAACTCTGGCAGATAGAGTGCACAGTGACCAACAGGCAGCCAACAAAAGTACTATTGTGACAGAAAACTCCAGATTGGATTGGGACATATCAAGTCAAGACGTTTATTGTCATCTGACTGAACAAGTACAACCTGATGAAACAGCGTTCTCAAATCCTCGGTACAAAACATACAACCAGATATAATGCATATGCAGGATAAATATTTCATCTGTACAAATAACTAAATAAATATTATTTCATGAATATGAGAGTCTCGGACGGTCGGTGTGAGCCGTTCCTTTGGTCGTTCAGCGTTCTCACTGCCCGTGGGAAGAAGCTGTTCGTCATCCTGGTGGTGCTGGCTCTGATCCTCCTGCATCTCTTCCCGGATGGGAGTAGTTGAAAGATGCTGCGTGCAGAGTGGAAGGGGTCCTCCATGATTTTGCGCGCCCTCTTCAGCCAACGATCCGGTTTCATCTTGTATTCGTATGTGTGAGTCCTTGGACAACACAAGGATGAAACTAGCTGCATTGCAACCACGAACACTATTGTTACAGATCCCGGTAGATCACTTCATTGGGAGGGGGGGGGGGGGAACTCATGTGATCCTCTCTGTCACTCTTTTGGTCCCGTGGATTGACCTCCGATCCATTTCTCTGCAGCAACCGCACCATTACTCTGTGATGCAGCCGGCCAGGGCGTTCTCGATAGAGCTCCTGTAGAACATCTACATGTACATCTCAGCTCTGTCCCATTGCTCAAAAGTCCGGAGTTATATTTAAAAGGTGTTTCCACGTTACAATGCAAACGTTCCCTTCCATTCACAGATTAAACTGATTAAGTTCCATCCCAGATGCCAGCCTCTCTGCTCCAAAGAATCAAGATGGGGAAGAATTGGATAGACCAGAGCAAAATGCAACTGTTGTGTAAAAAAAATCAGAAAGTACAAAGTCACACAAAGCCAAGCAATGGGCAATGACAATCTGCCACCCAATTCACAACTCTTGTCCATGGTGTTAGCAGGGATAGAAAATGTTAAACCACACTGAACTGATCCTAATCTAATTCTCCAATTCAATTCTCTGGACCCTGGTTTTTTGTTTTAATTTTTACATTACAGCACAATAGCAGGTCCTTCCAGCCCATTCCCTCCAATAACACCTAATTAACCTATCAATGTCACATGCTTTGGAGAGTGGGTGGAAACAAGACCACCCAGAGGAAACCCACACAGGTCTCAGGGAAAATGTACAAACTCCTGACAGACGGCAGTGGATTCAAAACCAGGTCGCTGGGGCTGTATTAGTCTTGTCCTAACCATGCCAGCCAATTTTTGACCCTTACACCCTTTCCCATTTCCTCTGAATCAAGAGGACCTGAGGGGCATCTCCTCTGCAGAGGGGATTGTGGGTGCTTGACGTGAGCTGCCAGAGGGAGTGGTGGGGACAATTACAATGTTTGAAAGAGATTTGGACAGGTACCTGAATAGAGAGGAAGTTGAGCGGGACGCAGGCCAAATGCGGGCAGATGGGACCAGCTCGGCAACGAACATTGATTGGCATGGATGAGTTGGATGGAAGGCCCTCTTTCCATGTTGCTGAGCACCATGGCGAAGCCCTCACCAGCCAGTCTGTTCCAAGGGGAACAGCTTTAGCCTACCCATTTTCTCCTCTTGTGCCGGCAATATCCTCTTCTCTGCAGTCACATCTCTCCTATAACGTGCTAAGCAGAGCTGTAGCTTATGGACATTGAGCGCAGTTCTACCATAATGCCATTTCAGGCACCTGCCTAATTTTGCTCATGCCTTGATGAAGGGCTCAAGCCTGAAACATTGGTCAGATATCTTTTTCTTTGTTACACTGCTTGACTAGCTGAGTTTCTCCAGCGTTGTGTTTTTACTGACATAATTTAGGAGTGTTTTGACACAGGGCTTCTGGCTTGAAAGGTTCTTTCCACAGGCGATGAGTGATTCCAGCATTAACGGTTTTATTCAAAATACTCAGCATCTGCAACATTTTTTTCTATTTCTGATTATTTAAACTTAAACTTTGACATACAGCATGGTAACGGGTTCTTCCAGCCAAATACCACAATTAACCTACAACTCTTTGGAATGTGGGAGGAAACCAGTGCACCCGGAGGAAACCCACGCAGACACGGGGAGAACATACAAGCTCCTTACAAACAGCATCATATTTGAACCTGGATCGTTTGCACATTGTAAGTGTTGCACCAACCGTTAACAGCCAGATAAAGGTACTGATTCACCATATCCATACGATCGTCCACAGCCAACTATATCCAACTCCAACGCAATCCTGGTTCATTGCTTACATCTCTGGGAAAGTAGGTGTGGTGATACACCACTAGCCGACTGTAGGGGGCAACCTGTGTATCTGCAGGAAGATCCGCAGAGGACAGAGCACACCTGGCCGGCTCTCAATCAGTCAACCTGAATGGATCAAGCCCCACTGGTCGGCTGCCAATCATCCGCCGGGATATAACCCACACCCTCGAGGTCAGTCATACGGAGTTGCAGCTGACTACAGCAGCAGACTTTAAGTAGAATAAAGCCTGTTGTTCAGTCTTTTGAATCTTGTGTCTGGTTACTGTCACCGCAGTGCATCACATTGGGAATAGAATAGCCACACCCAATCAAATCCTGTGTAACAGCACAATTCCCTGCAGGCACCAAGGCAGCTAATCTTGCAGGAACTCTCACCAAAACCTTCAGAAAATGCAGCACTCTCTGCTCACTGAACTAATGAGGTGCTGCGGAATGAACTCAAGGTGCACACTATGAATGAAATACTATCTTGAAACTACCTCAAAAGATTACAAGACAGCATTGCATTTTATGCGCTTGCGGATACTTTAAATATGTTGATGATATTACATAAATACCAATTTAAAAATCTACAGATGCTGGAAATCTAAAGTATAAAGGAAAGGCAGGAAATACTCAACAGGTCAGGCCGCACGTGTGGGACGACAATCAACATTAATTTCAAGTCGAAGGGTCTGACAAAGGATCCTCGATTAAAATATGAATGGATTCACTTCTAAAACTAGAACCATACAACATTACAGCACAGAAAAAGCCCCTTTTGGCCGTCTAGTCTGTGCCAAACTATTTTAATGCCTAGTCCCACTTACCTGTATCCAGTCCATAGCCCTTCCATCCCCGTACCTGCCCAAATTCCTCTTTAAGTGTTAAAATTGAGCCTGCATTCACCTCAGCTGGCAGCTCGTTCCATATTCCCACCACTGAGTGAAGAAGTTTCCCCTCCCACCCCTTGTTTCCCCTAAACTTTTCATCCTTAACCCATGTTCTCTGGTTTGTATCTCACCTACCCATTTACCCAACCATTTACCGTGTATATATCCTCTTTTGGCTTGTCCTTCCAAAATACAACACCTCAGACACTTGTCTGCATTAAATTCAACCTCAGGCACCTGCAGGCAGTTACAAAGGTGCAAGAGATCGACATCAGAGACTTCTTATTTGCTGATGACAGTGGACTCAACGCCAGCACAGAGCGGAAGACGCAGCGTGAAATGGACGGCTTCTCACAAGGCTGCGGCAACTTTGGTCTCACTATCAGCACCAAAAAGACCAAAGTTACGTACCAGCCTGCCCCAGGAAAGCCATACCAGGAGCCGCACATCGCGGTGAAGGGCCAGAACCTCTAGGCGGTCGACAACTTCACCTACCTGGGCAGCATACTCTCTCGCGCAGTGAACATAGACACTGAGGTCAACAACAGGTTTGGCAAAGCCAGTGCCGCCTTTGGGAGACTCTGTGAGAACGTCTGGGAATGGAGAGGACTCAGCCTTACCACCAAGCTGAAGGTCTACAGTGCAGTGGTCCTTAGCACCCTCCTTTATGCCAGCGAGTCCTGGTCTTTCAACGGCAGATCCGCCAAACAGCTCAACCACTTTCACCTGAGCTGTCTCCGCAGACTCCCCCACATCAGGTGGCAGGACAAAGTCCCCGCCACGGAAATCCTGGAACGAGCTGGGCTCTGCAGCACCTACACCCTCCTGCTGAAAGCCCAAGCCAGGTGGGCTGGACATGTGGTTAGAATGCCAGACAGGCGAATGCCTAAGCAGCTGCTGTACGGAGAACTGTGTCAGGGCAAGTGCTCAGTCGGGGTGGGGGGGGGGGGGGGGGCAGAAGAAACGTTTCAAAGAATGCCTCAAACCCTCCTTCAAAGGCCTGGGTGTCGACATCAACACATGGGAGACCCTTGCGCTCAGCCGTCCAGCTTGGCACAGCAAGATCACCACAGGAACCCGTGCAGCTGAAGTCAGGCGCATCATTGAGGCAAAATGAAAGCGTGCTGTCCACAAGGCCCGAGCAGCCTCCACTGCCACGACAGCACCCAACCACTTGTGCCCCACACGTGGGCGAGCCTTCAGGGCCTGGATTGGCCTCACCAGTAATCTCCGGACCCACAGCCACCAATCTACCATTTGACTTTGAAGCCATGGTCATCTTCGACTACAAAGGACGAACAACAACAACAACATCCTCTCTTGGTTTGTCCTTCCGAACTACAACACCTCAGACACTTGTTTGCATTAAGTTCCATCTGCCATTCATCATCCGATTTTTGCTGCTGAATATTTCCTGCATTTTAACAAATCTTTGATATTTTCAGTCCCCACTGGGTCCATTAGCCATTTTCTGTGCTTCAGGTTTGCAGTGTACCCAAGGCCCAATTCAAGAATTCATCTCATTAAGAGTACATTAAACAAGCATAAACTCAAGATGAAAGTTGGTCGTCATCAGCTGAAGAAAAAAAAAGTCCTGAGCGCCACAAAAATAAACCAAAGCAGTACCTTGTCACGAACACAGCCGCATCCACCGCTGGGTAGTCATCTCTTCCACCAGGCACCTGGTTGTTCCCCAGGTATCGTGCTCCAAACTCCCTGTGCTGCCAATCACAGAAACTCTCCAGCGACTTCTCCCCATGGTGACCGATGGACAGATGCTCCTGTGAATACAAGTTTCCAACATTTCTTATGAAAATGAAGCAAATTCCAAACGTAAACAGGCAAAAGTAAAAATGCCACATCACAGCAACTTGGCTCACATACTAACGGACAGGAGGGGGCCATTTGGACATGGATATACAGCACGGAAACATGAGCCGGTGCTGTTCAAATACACCCAATTAACCTATCTCTGCTGTCTATTTCAGCTGGTCCAGATCCCTCTGCAAGCTTTGAAAACCTTCCTTGCTGTCCACAACGCTTCTGATCTGAGTATTGTCTGCAAACTTGCTGATCCAATCACCACATTATTGTCCAGATTGTGGATCTAGATGACAAACTACGCTGGCCCCAGCACCGATCCCTGCAGCACACCACTAGTCACAGGCCTCCAGTCTGAGAACCTATTGTCCACGGCCACTCACTGGCTTCTCCCACACAGCCAATGTTTTTGAATATTTTAATATGAGATTTCACATCCAAAGTACAGAGTACCTATGGATAGATGTTAAAATTCTCAAAGATACACTACACTTAAAATCACCAATGCCTGAAGAGGGTGCACAAAATCAGTGAACCGGTGCGGGCTCGAAAGGCCAACATGGCCTGTTTCCACTCCGTAAGTGGTTATATGGTTGTATGGTTATAACCCCCATATGTTTTGAAAATTGGAGGAAACCGGAACGCCCAGAGGAAACCCACACAGACACTGGGAGAATGTGCAAACTCCTTACAGTCAGCGCTGGATTCGATCCTGGGTATCTGGCACTGCAATAGTGAGGCGCTAACTGTGCCATCTAATTTGGCCCATGGAACCTTGTCATGTCTAGGGCAATCCCATTCTTTATCTCCCTTCAAAATTATTTCCTCTCTCACACGTTTTATTTTCAATAGCTAATCAGCCATCCTGGAACTGGGATGTGGGAAGGAACCACAGCAGCCAGGACCACACATTCAGTCATGCAAACTTCACATGTGCACACAGGACCAGGGGTCAGGATCGAACACTAGTCTGTGAATCTGAGAGCCACTTGCACCGGGAGACTCTGACCTTTGGTTTCTGCAAAGAAATCCATTGAGAAGATCTAAGGCAGTGGTTTTCAAACATTCTCTTTCCACTCACATACCTCCTTAAGTAATCCCTTACTAATCACATGGTTATAGGGTTTATTTAAGATGGTATGCGAGTGGAAAGAAAAAGTTTGAATACCACTGATTCTAACGCATCAAGCCAAGCGCTGCAGTTTATTATTGAATAGGAGAGATGTGGATTGATGAGCTAATGAAAATATTCATGATTCTGAAACTGATTTGATATCCTTATGGATTAGAAAAGCTCAGACTTGACAAAATATACACAGCGAGTCTGAAGCAGGTCGAACACGTGACTGGGCTGCTGCTGTGATTAATGGCAGATGTCGTTCTGGGTGAGATCCAGGAAAGGCATGCTGTTCACTGTTATTCAACGCCTCAGACAGAGGGTGATTGGCATTTTGATGCAGAGCATCTCAGAGCTAACTGACAAGCAGAACAGGCCCGAAGAGCTGAACGGCATCCTACTGTACTTACTGGTCGGTTGTGAAGTAAAACGAGTTTGGTGACTCGAATATTGATCTTAATCCCCAGGCTGTGATGCTGAAATATGTTGTACACCTGCCAAAATAAAAAAAAGAAACTTTTTAGCTGTTGGACTAACTTAAAAAGCTGCGCGCTGTCAAACGTTGGCTTCAGAGTCCAGCCCTGCCCACATCTTACAATGAGCTTATTTCTTACTACTCAGTGTCACAAGGGGAGGGTGCAATGGAGAAGGAGGGAGACTGAGAAATTTTCCTGAACCCTCACTTTTCTCTATTTGATTTAGACATGCAGCATGGGGAGAATGTACAAACTCCTTACAGATAGCGCAGGATTCGAACCCCCATCCCGATCAATGGCGCTGTAAAGCCTTTGGGCCAACCTAGCTCAATTCATTCTCGTGTTGGACAACTCCTTTAAATGCACTCACAACCTCGCTGGCAAGGCTGTCCCATGGGGATGCATGTGGGTACATAATCCTCTGCAATCTCCATCAGTACTGGAGCACCACAGGACTCCATTCTTAACCTCCTGCTTTATAACTGCATAGCTCAGTTCAAAAATAACACCCTCCACAAATATGTTGACGATACCACGGTAGTGGGCTGTATAGAAAGGGGAGATGAGTCAGAAGGCAGGAGGGAGATTGCAAACTTGGCTGAACCGTCTACTAGCAACAACCTCACTAAATGTCACCAACACCAAGGAACTGATTGTTGAATGGAAAACTAGAGGTGTATGATTCAGTAATCTTTGGGAGGATCAGATGTGTAAGCAAATTTAAATTCCTGGGAGTCACTATGTCAGAGGACCTGTCCTGGACCCAATGCACGAATGGCATCGCGAAGAAAGCACGTCGGTGCCTCAACTTCGTCAGGAGACTGTGGAAGGTTGGCATGACATCAGAAATCACGGCAATCTTCTACAGATGTGGAGTGGAAAGTGGGCTGACCGGCTGCATCACAGCTTGGCATGGGGGCACCAATATCTCTGAACTGAAAGCCCTGCAAAATGTAGTGAACACAGCCCAGTATATCACAGGCCAAACTCTCCCACCATCAAGAAATTCTACATGGAACACCACTGATGGAGTGTAGCAGCAATCCTCAATGCTCTGTAAAGGGAGAACATTACAGTGGCCCAAACAATACTGTATGATTTTTCTCTTGGGAACCATTCTTTTAGATTCGAAAATTCTTTGCTAATCCATGAAAGGCGAGATGGTAGGTGGAAAGTTTTGTTAATACAGTCACTGACACCACCAATTAAATCTTCGGTTATTCTATTTTCATCCATTTCATTTATTATATTTTACGTATGTAGTTATGTTGTGCAAGGAATGTGTAGGATGTGTATGTGTGTGCACCGTGGCCCAGAGAAACGCTGCTTTGTCTGGCTATGTATGTAGTCAGTTTGATAATGAACTTGATTTTTTTCTTCTTTTCATGTAACAGACCTTACTACCTCTGCAACTTCTACCTTATTCGGACGTTCCCAGCTCTGGCCAATGGTCTCGAACCTGAAGCATTAACACTTTCCCCTGTCCTGATCACTGAGGATTCCTGACACTTTATCTGTAGTTGGCCAGATTTCATCTGCATACATTTGATCCTGCTCGCCCTTGTTGAAGGCTGTGTGCATTTTGCATCTTTTAAAATATTTCTTTCAATAAAGAACGTTTCACTTCAGGAGGTGAACAACAGTGGTAGTTCTGATAGGGTAACTGCCTGCTGGAGCTCCTGCGATGACCCATGCCTCTGTCAGTACTGCCAGCTCCTTGTATCAAGTGCCGAGTGGCAGGAGCTGAGTGTGTGGTGGAAACCCAATCCTCGGACCATCCCTGTAAAGGGAGCAAGGCCCAAGTGTCACATACTAGTACCCAAATGAATCAACTCCTTCTCTAAAAGAGGCCAGTGCAAGGATCATTCATATTGTGTGAATGTAGACAGAAAGGAAAATCTCAAGTGACCTCATCCAAAACTACCATATATACTCGTGTAAAAGTTGAATTTTGTAGACCATTTTAAAACGTTATATTTTGGGTTGACATTACACAGATACTACTTTTGACCGCAGTAACTATTTGCTTCGTCAGAGGTGTCAGGGGTTTGATGGGCGGGTGACCAGGATTGAGTGAGATATCGGTGCTCAATGCGTCACGAGCTCCAATGGACAGGTGGCCGGGGATGAGTTTGATGTGCAGGATCTCCGGCGCGCGAGAACTCTGATGGCCAGGAGGCCAGAGCCAGGTGGGAAGTCTACGGTCGAGCCATTCAGGAGCTCTGATGGGCGGGAGGCCAAGGCCGAGGTGCGAGACTAGGGTTGACCTTTACAAGCGATATATGGAAAATACCAGATTTTGTGGCCAAAAATAGTGAGGGGGGGAATCCACTTTTACACGAGTATATACGGTTTGCCCAGTTCTGCTGAACGATGCACAAAAGTACGGAAGCTACAGAATCAAAGTTACAGAATCAAGTTGAGGAATCAAATTACAACAGTAATATTTCAGAATCCACTTCAGAAAGCATCATTTAGAACAAATACTGAATTAAGAGTCGCCACAATTGAGAGAAATAATTTTCTTTACAAGATTTGCTTTGCAGCCCATTCTACAACTGCTTTGTCATCAAGGGGACAAAGTCATCGACTCGTCTGAATCTGTCCACTGCCCCACAAGGGCAAAGGCTATTTCAGACATTAAAAGCAACCTAATTAACTTCTCCAACGAAAAATACTGAAACAGAAAGGCACTGCAGCCAGGGAACAAGTCCATCCACTGACTCTCTGCACTGTCCTCCACTGTCAAGGTCAAAGTTAGTGGAGAGAAACTCTTCAGGCTACTTTCCTTTGCCAGCATTGATTAAAAAAGTTTTGTCCTTTTTTTCCCCCCTCAAAAGTTAATTTTTCCCTAAAAGGAGCTTCATAAAATAGAAAGGGAGGTGCTGAGGTTCAGGGAAGGAATTAGAAAGTCTGACATCTATGGGTGGACGATGAGGGGAGATCCTCGAGAGGTCAGAATCTGTCAATCTGTTCATGTCCAGGTGCAAGAACAGTTGAGGAGATTACTGACAGGGAGGGGAAGCCATAAGGGATTAGAAAACAGCGAAAATATTAAATCAGAGGTCAACAGCAGCATACCGTATATACGCGTATAAAAGTCACCCCCTATTTTTGGACCCAAAAAATCTAGTATTTTCCATATATCACTTGCAAAAGTAGATTCCCCTATTTTGGCCCAGGCCTCCCACCAACCGAGCTCCCAACACCCCGATCACAGACTCGCTTAGGCCCAGCCGCCCACCCATCCGAGCCCCCGATACCCCACGGAATCTCACCTAGGCCCAGGCCACCCACCCTTCTAAGTTCCCGACACTCTGATTGCGGAATCTTGCCTACACCCAGTCCGCCCACCCATCCGAGGTCCCGATGTCCCTACCCCCAGACTGTGGAATTACCTCGGAACTCCCGATGACTCAAACTTCTAGGTACTTACCATTGTGAAAAGAAGTATGCATGGAATAGTCGACCGCCTAAATCTTACCCTGCAAAATTGGTCCACAAAATTTTACTATTACACAAGTATATACGGTAACTCCTCCAGAACACTCATGGGCCAATCTCACCATCAAGCAAAGCAGATTCATTAGACTGTGCATGGAATTTGATTTGTTTTTCTTTCCGAGAGCTGCACTGTACTTAACCAAGCAACAGCCACTTTTCTGCGCTCCTGCGTCCTAGACTCCTGGGGGAGGTGAGACATCACATTCTGTTCCAATGCTACAGTTACGAGGGCAAAGCAGACAGGAGGGATTTGTCTTCCCTTGGAAAAGGCAGAGGGGAGAACTCAAAGAAAAGTGAAAAGAAAAACTGAGAGGTGTAGAAAAGACAGAGAGCAACTTCTCCCCAGAGTTCAAAAAAGGGAAGAATGAAAAGACGGAGGAAGAGCTTCTGCACCCAGAAAATGGTTGCGATATAGAACACACAGGAGTCAGGGATTCTCGTAAAGTTTGGGAAGCACCTAGATTTGCTGATGCAAAAATCAGTGCAGGCCAAGTGCTGATAATGGGATCAGTACAGACATGCATTTTGAGGGTCAGCGTGGAGCTGGTGGACCAAGGATCTATTTCTGTGTTGTTCGACTAGGAGGGAGGAAGCCCCTCAGTGGAATGTCCTGTCTCGAGGAAGGGGTTTGACCCGAAATGCCTACCATCCCTTTTCTCCGTCTGCTGTTGCTCAACCCACCCCTGGCTGCAATCTTGTTCTTGATGATTAGAGATATTCTAGCATTTAACAGCCAATTACTTTAAGAGAGCCAACTTTGTTGTAATCAAAGAATGGAAAGATCGCTTGAATGGCGTACTACAACTGTTAGTGTAGCAGTTAGCCATTACAGCGACCGGGTTCAAATCTGGCACTGTCTGTAAGGTGTTTGTACATCCTCCCCGTGCCCTGTGTGTTATGGGTTTCTCTCAGGTTCCAAAACATACGGAATTAGTAGGTTAATTGGGCAGCGCAGGTTTCACGAGCTAGAAAGGCCTTCTACGGTACTGCATCCATTAAGAAATAAACAGATCTCTATTTTTAATACTGTTTGTCGATTTGGTCCAAGATATCAGGGAGGACTTTCCTGTTGTTTTAAGAACCTTGTAATGGAGATTTTCACATTGTCACCATGTAGTAATTACTCAGCCATGCCCATGAGAAAGTAGCAGGTAGTCTCCACCCCTCGACAAACTCTTGCACAACTGAGACTGTCCGGCATCACTGTAAAGCATCGGAACAGAAGTCAACAGAGGATCAATAAAACAGCCGAGAGCATCACTGGGGTCTCCCTCTCCTCTACAGATGGCACCTACTAGGAGCGCTGGCTAAGTAGGTCTCAAGGAATTATTGAAGATCCTTTCCATCGCCATCTGGTCTATAATCCAAATCATTGATCTAGAACATAAAAAGAAGCAGCCCCATCACAGTCCCCTGTGGAACACCACTAGCAATTGGTATCCAGCTAGAATATGATCCCTGTATTCTGACACTCTGCATCCTGCCAATCAGCTAATGCCCCATTGCCGCCAGTATGTTGACCAAGTATTTCTCGAGACCAATTCCATTTAATCAGAATGAGCAGATCTGATTCTATGACTAACGAGGAAAACACAGGGTGGAATCCAAATTTTTCCCCCTATAAACCAAGCCGAAGGGAAACTAAAGACAAGATAGCTGGTTAACCACACAAGGAGGGTGTCCCCAGGAAATGCATCAGAATCAGAATCACAATTTATTGTCATAAACATTTCTCAAAATTTGTTGTTATGTGGCAGCATTCTGCAAATATGGCTGTAAAATTACATTTAAGTTAATAAATTAGGGCAAAAATAGAAGAAATTGAGGCCGTGTCTGTGGTTCAGAAATCTGATGGCAGAGGGGAAGAAGCTGTCCTTGTGCCGCTGGGTGCTCGTCTCCTGTACCTCCCTTCCTGCTGGTAGCAGTCTGAAGAGGGCATGGCCTGGGTGGTGGGGGTTCTTGTGGATAGAGCCTGCTTTCTTAAAACACCGCCTCTTGTCGACGTCCTCGATGGAGTAGAGACTGATCCCCATGTTGGCACTGGCCGAGTTCACAACTCTCTGTAGTCTTTCCTGTCCTACCTCTATACCAGACAGTGATGCATTCAGCCAGAATGCTCTCCACGGTACACCTGTATAAATTTGCAAGAGTCTTTGGTGACTTACCAATTCTCCTCAAACTCCTACAAAGTATAGCCATTGGCAAGCTTTCTTCATGATTGTATCAACATGGAGGCCCCCAGACAGATCCTCAGACACACAGGAACATGAAGCTCTTAACTCTTTCCACTGCTGACCCCTTGATGAGGACCAGTTCGTGTTCCCCTAATTTCCCCTTACTGAAGTCCACAATCAGCTTCTTGGTTTTGCTAATGTTAAGTGCAAGATTGTAAAAGATTCTGGTTTGATTCCCTAATGATCAGCATTCCAAGGAATGGGAACAGCTGAAATGTGCATTGCAAATTAGCCTGAAACTCAGGGGGCACAATAGTTAGCTGGGATTCTATATTTTGCCAAAGACTAGGCCTTCATACAGCACGCCATAACCTTTCCTTGGTGTCCCATTCTTGAAGCATCACAGGAGCACAGAGCTGTCGATGGATGAGCTGAGATGCTAGGTGAAAGGAGCCTCAACATGGTATTGGGCCAAGAGAGCACCCACATGCCATCTGTATGAGTGCGCCCTCTGGAGACACTGTTGAGTACTACCAGTTGCCACCAGCAATCTCAACTCACCCTGCCTGGGTCCCAATAGGCTAAACATTGAAGTTAACTTCAAAGTGCCTTTTAATTATTTGCTTAATTGGAAAACATTATTTAAACACCAGTCTTATTTTCCCTACTTTCCACATTTCCCTCCGATTACATTTTACTCTCACAAAGCTTCTCTACAAAATTTTCCCTTTGAAGTTTTCCAAATTTCCTTCTGTCCAAGCACCAAATGCATCCTTTTAAAATTGACAGGCAACTTTCAAACAAGGAGGCTTGCACCAGTGTTTCTGTTGATTGATGCCTTTGATCCAAGTTATCCAGATTGTCCAGCCATTCAGGAAGATGTTCAAGAAAAACATGCCTTTGCACACACTCTGTTCCCATTCAACACACACTTCAGGACTAAGGTCAATGAACAGGGATTTCTGATAGGGTAAATGCCCTTTGGTGTTTGAGTGCACGAGGAAACTAGCAGTAATTCAGGATTAGAATGAAGGGAAAATGTCACAGTTTGAGGAATAGTTTTAAAATGTCCACAACAAAAGTTTCAACGCCTCAGAAATGATACCCACACCACACCTATTCAACAGGGCAGAGTTCCAGATGGAAGCACCAATAGGAACAGTGATTTGATATCATGACAGCAAACAACTCCTCCAACACATCTACCAATGGAGCTCTATGCAATTGAAATGGTTGGTGCAATTTTCCTGTGTTACAAGGTCATGCACTGAACTCCCATTCACATATCTCTATCTACATTATGTACTTATCATCTCTTAATTTAATTCAATACATTTATAATTTTTTTAAATTTTAATTTTAGACATATAGCACTGTAACAGGCCTTCCCAGCCCACAAGCCTGCTCTGCCCAAATACACCTACAAACTCCATACGTCTTGGGAATGCAAGAGGAAGCCGGAGCACCTGGAAGAAACTCAAGCAGACATGCGGAGAAGGTACAAACTCCTTGTGGACAGCGCTGGATTCGAACCCAGTTCGCTGGCGCGGGAAAAGCGTTGAGCTAACCGCTACATTAACCTGCCCACGGTTACAAGATCGGCAGCAGCAAGAATTTCGATGCATGTGCGCATTGTGCAATGAGTAGGACAGTACCTTATGGTATCAAACTTATAGAGTCTGATCTTTCAGTATAATAGCATCAAGTGTGATTGGCCTCAGCTGGAGGACTGGATTCAATTCGGGCACCACCCTTCAGGAAGAACCTGAAGGCATGAGAGAGGGTGTAGGGAAAGGAACTCATGGACTTAGTTACACAAAGCTGGGGCCATTTTGTCTGTGTGGAAAGAAACCCAAGGAAAGATAACAAACCTATTTCATATTGTGACGATATTGGATTAATGTAGAAAAGATGTTCCTCAAAACATAGGGCACATTGAAAAGTAACTAGTGGTTAAAAAAAATTGTTAAGCAAGAAAATCTGCAGATGCTGGGGTTGAGTGCAAACCATGCTGGAGAAACACAGCAGGACACGCAGCATTCACAGGAAGTAAAAGGCAGTCAACCCCTGATAACAATCAGGAGGTGACACAAGGTGGAGATTGAATTATACACTGAACAGCCAGGATTTGATGTGCAGGGCCAGAGGTGATGGGAAATGTTACAATTGTGCCCCCCCACCCCCGAAATGAAATTGAGCAAATACTGGGCGAAGTGCAGGAAAGAAGCACATGGCTTTATAAAGGGTCAGTGCTGACCGTTGAGCTAAGTGGGATTCTACAAATCCACCAGCAAAGGTGGTTTGCTAAGGGCCAGTCATTCAGAACTGTGACAAAGGCAACCACACAACTCCAAATCTGCTGGGGTTCACAGCCGAGCAGTCGTCGCACTGCTTCACCTCTCCAGTGAAAGCACAGAAATGCTGGAGGAAGTCAACCGGTCTCGCAGCGCTCATAGGAGGTAAAGGTTCATTACTGGTGTTTCGGGCCTGAGCCCCTCCTTAAGGTAGGCTTGTTTTCACCCAGGTTTCACATCTCCAGTGACCCGGATTCAATCCTGACTGGGAGGGGATGGAGTATGCACTCCCTCCCAATAACCTTCCAAATTTCATCCCAAAGCTCAAAGACATGCAGGTTAATTCGCCAATACAAGTTGCCCGTTGGGTAGTGAGTGACTTTTTTAAAAAATGTAGACATACTGCACGGTAAAGGCCATTTCAGCCCACAAGTCAATGCCGCCCAATTTACACCCAATTAACCTACACCCCTGGTATGTTTTGAACAGTGGGAGGAAACTGGAAACCCCCCCCCCCCAGAGAAAACCCACGCAGACACAGGGAGAACGTACAAACTCCTTACAGACAGCATGGGATTCAAACCCTTGTTCCAATCGCTGGCGCTGTAACGGTGTGGTGCTAACCACTACGCCAACCCGTGCCTCCCCAAGCCAACTATGCTTGAGAGAGTGGATGAGAATAGATGGGAAATAAAACCAGAACCAGTGCAGGATTAGTCCAATCATATGGTTAGTGCAGGCTTTCTGGGCCAAAACTCCCATTTCTGTGCCCTTCATCAAAATGTAGACAGGCGCCCAATCCGGGATGTTGCACAAGCAGTAGCTACATGAAATAACCTACCATATTCATGACGGTGAGCAGGAATCTCTGAACCGTCTCAGCGCCGTGATACTCCACCATGTCAGAATCTGCCACCACCAAAGTCTCCACCGTGTACTCATCCGTCAATCGAATGGCATTTCTTCTGTGGTGATAGTCAGCCATTCTCTTCCGCTTCTGTCTTCCTAGGAGGAGAAGGGATGCCTTTACACATGGCCAGGCAGAAGCAGCGGTCACATTACATATAGACACAGCAAGGGATATTCAAAGGACCATAAGATATAGCAGCAGAAGCCAGTTATTCAGCCTGTCGAGTCTTCTCCATGAGCTGATCAATTCTCCCATCCAGCCCCACTCCCCTGCCTTCTTGCATAACCTTCAATGCCCTGACTATTTAGATGTTCATCATCTCTGCCTTAAATACACCTAACGACTTGGCTTTCCCGGCCACCTGTGGTAGCAAATTCCAGAGTTTCGCCAATGAAAGATGGGAGGAAACCAGAGCTCCCGGGGAAAACCCACAAAGAGATAGGGAGAACGTACAAACTCCTTACAGACAGCACGGGATTCGAACCCAAGTCCTCATCACTGGCGCTGTAAAGGCATTGCGCTAACTGCTGCGCCGACCATGCCATCCTGTGGAGTAGGTTTACACAGCATTGTCAGCTGAAAGGCCTGTACAGTGCTGTAGTGTTCTATGTTTAAGTCAATACCTAGTGATGGTCTTACCTCATCTTATAAACTAATAATGCCTGCCACTCCTCAAAGTTCCAGATGCAACCCTGACCTCAAGTTCTGTCTGAGTGGAGTTTGCTTGTCCTCCCATGACCACAAGGTACAAGGTATGTTGTAAGGTTCCTTCTAATCCCAAGAGCAGCAATGAGGCCGGGGATGGGGGGGGGGGGGGGGGTTGGTAGGTTAATTGGCAGCTACAAACTGTTCTAAGTGTGCTGGTCAGTGGCAGAATGTGGTGGGGACATCAAGAGTTGATGGGAAACTGCAGAGAATAAAAATGGTGAGGGCAGGAGTTGTATAATTGAGCACTTAGTGACCAACACATATTAAATGGGCCAAAGGGTCCATTTCCAGTTTGCCTCTACGACTGTTCAATCTCCACTTGACAGCCATTGCACCCTGATACCCTCTGCTGTCAATCTCTTTGACATCAGGCAGAACGAGAGAAGAAATGGACCAAGTGTTTTTACGTCTGTTGGAGGAATGCTTTAGCATAGGTGCTTGTAGAGAGCAAGGGCCCCAATTTAACCCTCTGAGCCTAACAGGAGCTAACATGGTGGTGGGGAGGAGCCCAAATGTGTCAACATGAATTCCCAAAGATATATAAAAATGCTGAACCATTTTCTGGAGTGAAAATTGAAAATGAAGAGATTTAGGAGAGAGTGAAACACAAAAGTCCGCAGACACTGTGAATGTAGTACAGACACAGAAATGCAGGAAGAACTCAACTGGTCTTGCAGTGTCCATAGGAGTAAAGATATATTACCGACATTTCAGGCCTGAGCTCCTCCCCTTGTTAAACTATTCATGTACTTCTCCTTCAACACTATCCTAACACAGGGGAGGTAGGGAGGGTGGGATGGGAAGAGGGATGCGGGGGGGAGAAAACGACACTGTATATATTTGAAAAAGAAAATGTATGTATCTTGGTCAATGTGGTGTATGGTGTGAAAAATAAAAAATTTAAAAAAAAACACTATCCTAACACTACTTATTTCCTTGCACTGCAGTAACTGAATATTTATGATCCATCTTTTGCATTTATTATCTCTTTTCCAATATAATGTTGCTTGGATTACAGTATCTTGAATATGGAGAAAGATTGAGTAGACTGGTCTTTATTCATTGGAGCGTAGAAGGTTGAGGGGGGATTTGATAGAGGTATATAAAATTATGAGGGGATAGATAGAGTAGATGTGAATAGGCTTTTCTCCTTGAGGGTAGAGGAGATTAGAATGAGGGGTCATAAGTTAAGGGTCAGGGGGCAAAACTTTAGAAGTAACATAAGAGGAAGTTTCTTCACTCAGAGGGTGGTGGCTGCGTGGAATGGCCTTCTGGAAGAGGTGGTTGCAGCAGGGTCAATTTTGTCATTTAAGAGGAGGTTGGATGAGTGCATGGATGTGAGGGGGTTGGAGGGTTATGGGCAGGGAGCAGGTAAGTGGAAATAGTGGAGTTTCGCTTAAATCGGTGTGGACTAGAAGGGCCGAGATGGTCTGTTTCCGTACTGTAATTGTTATATGGTTATAATCTATACTATTGTAGTTTTCCATTAAATTTTTGTTCAGCAGAAGAAATCATTTCTGTGCACATATACATTACACAATCCAAATTACAATAAATTTATTACCATTATCATATTCCCAAAATGCACAATTATGAGGGAGTGAAGGTAGTTCAAAACCTCATGTAAAGTTTCCTCCCCTTTATGGACTCTATCTGCATCTCCTGTTACCTCAGAAAGAGTCCATCACACCCCAGACACACGCTCTTCTCTCTTATCCCAACAGGGAGAAGGCTCGTACAAAGTCACACGGCTCCAGACACAGTTTTCCCTGCAGCCATTGGGCTCCTGAACAAAACCCACAATAGTTCTCACCTGCTGCCCTAGCTGTGTACTAGTTGATCTTTGTGTCATTGCAATTTTATACTCTGCCATCACACTCTTGTTCTACTTTATGAATTAATTTTTTTTAAATTTAGACGTCCAGCAGGCCCTTCTGGTGCATGAGCCCAAACCACCCAATTAACCTACGACTCCCCATATATTTCGAAGAGTGGGATGAAACCGGAGCCCCCGGAGAAAACCCACACAGACACATGGAGAAAGTACAAGCTCCTTATAGTGCCAGATTCGAGCCCAGGTTGCCGGCGGCTGTGACATCGTTGTGCTAACCGTGCCCTGTTAGACTGCTCGCAGAAGAGCCCTTCTCACTGCACCAGGTATAATGGGATAAATACACTTAAACTGACAGTCTGGCCCTGGTTGTGCAAGGACAGAGAGAGGAAGAGATTCAATGACGGGCTCGAAACCTGCCTGACATGCGATATCCTCTCCAACACCCGTCATTCCCGAGTCCATGGTGGCTCAAGGCAGAGAAGGAACATTTGGGGAGGCATTGAGAACCCGTAGTTCAAGAAATAGAAGCCCAGCATTAACAGTGGAAGGAAAGCGCCAGCTCAGAAACAACCCACCCACTCCTTGATCCCACCTTGGCTTCATAGGTCACCTCCAAGGCCATCAAACCCGAGGTGAAGCAAGACGTCTCAGTCAGCGAGCAGGAATTAGAAAAATCATTTTTACAACAGGACATTTGACCATATTGAACATAAATTGTCTGAGGAACTCAGCGTGTCAAACAACATCAGTGAGAGAAAAAGATAGACTCACTGAGTTCCTCCAGCATTGTGTTTAACTTCAGATTCTGCTGTCTCCAGAGGGACATCTGTTCCATCATACTGCCTGTTATATCCAATTGTGGGCATATCTCCAAGCTCAAGTCAAGTTTATTGTCATCTGATTGTACAAGTGCAACCCAATGAAACAGTGTTCTCTAGTCCTCGGTGCAAAACATGCAGACACACAACCAGACATAATGCACGTACAGATGAACAATACACATGTAGGACAAGTATTCATATATACAAATAAATAAATACTGTTTCATGACTAAGAGAGTTTCGGATGGAGAGTGCGAATAGTTCCTTTGATGGTTCAGCATTCTCACTGCCCATTGGAAGAATCTGTTCCTCAGCTTGGTGGTACTGGCTCAGATACTCCTGTATCTCTTCCCTGACGGGAGCAGCTTAAAGATACAATGTGCAGGATAGAAGCGGTCCTCAATAATTTTTGCACACCCTCTTCAGAAAATGATCCCAGTAGATCGTGTCAATGGGGGTCAATGATCCTCTCTGCTGTTCTTACGGTCCTGTGGATTGACCTCTGATCCATTTCTCCGCAGCAGTGTACTACACCGTGATGCAGCCGGCCAGGATGCTCTCGATAGAGTTCCTATGGAAGATTGCTATAATGGTGGCTGGTAGCCTTGCTCACTTCAGTCTTCATGGGAGGTACAGGTGCTGTTGCACCTTCCTGACAAGTGAGGAGATGTGTGTCCACTAGTTAAGTGAACTCCAAGGATCTGGCATCTGGCATGCCAGCGAGCTACAAATTATACCCCAGCTACAGGAAAAACAATCCAATTCCACATACTGACTGGCATTAAATTTGATCTCCTTCCACAATAGAGAAGCAGATTGTCCAAGGAACTTGTCCCCAGCAGTTCTGCAATACCTCAGTGTACAGCAGGAGTGTATGCGTGCTTGCCATGACCCCTCCAGGAACAGGGTGAAGTTCACATTTATCGTTTTGTGTACCGAGGTACAGTGTGAAGGCTCGCTTTGCGTGGTGTCCAGCAGGTCTATCCATGCACAGTACAGCAGGGTATAGCAAAGTTAAAGCAAGAGATCAGTTTGAACGGAGCAAGGGCTAGTGTGAGGTTTGTTCAGTAATAGTGGGAAATTGGGCGTTAATCCCAATGCAAGCTCATACCACTGTTGAAGCACTTTATCCACTAAAAAGATTTTCCTTACCCATCGCCAAATCCAGGAAGAAAGAGAATTCATTACACACCCGTGGGGTGTAATGCTCAGCTGGCTAACACACGGACTTCAGCCCCCTATTAATGAGACTCACTCAAGCAACTATTCACAGCTCTGCTACTGAAAATCAAGTTCAAGCAATCACTTCAGACAGGTGATGGGGGAAATGAAAGCCAATATTTCATCATTGAGAATATTAAGGAAATCCACATTTGAGCAATTCTAAAGGCGGAAGTAACTACCAGAATCCTCGCAGATTGCTTCATCCACCGAGTTCTCTAGATTATACGGCTGACTGGCTGACCTCTGCTGCGCCATTTTCTTTGTGGATTTTACTGGCTTTCTGGCGCTCCAATTCAGAGACCACTCTGGACATGGGACTGCTCGCTCTTCTCAAGCAACTTGGGCAGCAGGGTTAGCGCAACGTTGTTACAGCACCAGCGATCGGGACCCGGGTTTGAATCCTGCGCTGTCTGTAAGGAGTTTGTACGTTCTCCCCGAGTCTCCAAGTGCTTCGGTTTCCTTCCACCAGTCAAAAGGTACCGGGGGTTGTTGGTCAATTGGATGTGATTGGAAGCTTATGGGGCCAAGCGGGCCTGTTGCCGTGCTGTATGTCTAAATTTCTTTTTAAAAACTTATGTACAGTTGTCCCAGACAGTGATTCTGGGATGAGAGTTGAGTCCAACTCCCAGCTGGGGAGATACCCTGGGCCTTGACCTTTTACTTGTTGTATCATTGCTGATGTGAAGTTATTCAGTGCAGAACAAAACAAATCCAAGGATCAAACAAATGCCTTGTTTGGATTACTGGAGTGGTTTTAAACCTTCACACTCTCTTAAACATTTACATATATTTCCTTTGATTACTTATGTAATCATTATGTACAGTGTATTGTGCATAATGTTTTTTAGTGTGTACACTGTGGTCTGGAGGCACTGTTTCATCTGGTTGTACATGTACAATCAGATGGTATTAAACTGAACTTGAACTCATAAAACAATAGCACTATACAGGCTCTTCAGCCCTCAATGTTGTGCCGACCCATATATTCCTTCCTAAAAAGAAGCACTAAACCCTCCCTATCCCATAACCCTCTATTTTTCTTTCATCCATGTGTCTGTCTAAGAGTCTCTAAACACCCCCAATGTTTCAGCCTCCAGCACCATCCCTGGCACAACTTATCTCATGAATAAAAAGATCAGGTGGTGTCATTAAAGTAACCAATTAGCAATTGAAATGTAGAAATCACTGGGTTAGAAACTAACATTTGCTCAACTCTGACAGCTGCCAGTGTTGATTCTTATGTTCTCCAAGATTGTGTTGGTCAATAAAAGATACCTGCCCCCCCCCCATTAGAAACCCTGATAACATGACTGATGGAAGACCCAAGAGAAAAAGGCCAAGACGGTCTCTCCATTTGGAACCATAACAAATCAACCTCCATTCCTGTACCCAAGTTGGGACAGAGTGCAATCCCAAGTTCAAGGTTCAAATTTATTGTCAGAGTACATACAGCACATGACATGCAAACAAATAAAGAAATGTAAGCCAACCGCAATACAGAAAGAAAAAAAAAATCAAGTGCAAATGTAAGAGTCCATAAATGGGTCTCTCATTGAGTTTTGTCATTGAGGAGTCTGATGATGGAGGGGTAACAGCTGTTGCTGAACTTGGCGGTGCGAGTCTTGGTCATCGATACCTCTTTCTTATAGCAGCAGCGAGAACAGAGCGTGTGCTGGCTTGGTTTGGATCCTTGATGATTGTTGCTGCTCTCCCAACGGCAGCGTTCCCTGTAGACGTTCTCAACGGTGGGGAGGGTTCTGCCCGTGATGTCCTGGGCTGTATTTGACCTGCTGAGTTGGTCCAGCATTGTGTTGTTTATTCAATGACAGCGTCCACAGACTTTCAAGTTTTACTCGCATTACGGGAATGGATCAATGGTCAATCGTCTAAAATATTACGCATGCAACACACAAACCGGGAGAGGTTCAGCAGGTCAGGATAGAAATGGTCAGTCAACACTTTGTGTCAAAACCCCTCATCGAGACCACCCAGATCCAAACTGTTAACTGTTCATTTCTATTACTTGCTAAAGGTTCCTGTATCTAGTTTTTTTTTATTTGTGTTTTGAGGTCTGAGGATAAAATTGTCACGACATTGCCATCCAATCCATTTTCTTGTAATACAGCTGGGCCATTTTAACAGCTGATATTTGAAGTAACTTAAAACAAACTAAAATGTTATTTGACAGGAAGCATTTATAAACATGTTATTTATGAACAGCCAACCAAGGCCACTGTAAGATAAAATATGTATATGTTTAGAATTAGCTCTGGAAACAGAAACCCTCATCAAGTTTATGGACATATGTTTAAAAGGGCCCTAAACTTCAGGACTAGAGATCCATCTGCTGGAAGATGCAGTCATGTTATCAGGGTTTCTAATGGGGGGGGGGGGGCAGGTATCTTTTATTGACCAACACAATCATGGATAGCGTAGTGGTTAGTGTTGACTCAACTACAGCGCCAGCGACCTGAGTTCAAATCCAGCACTGTCAGTAAGGAGTTCATACGTTCTCTCATGTTACCCCCCCCCCCCCCCCCCCAGTGCTCTGGCTTCTTCCCACCCACCAAAAACATATACAGGGTTGGAGGTGTAATTGGGTGGCACGGGTTTAAATGGTTGGAATCTGCTTCATCTGTTCTATAAATATTTTTAAAAATTAAAAATATCTTTAGGCACCATGGGCCTCATGGGCTGGAAGGGCCTGTAATGTGAACGCTGCTTATTGCTGGCGGCGGGACTGTCACTGGGATGACATGACAGTTGAGGGCTGGATGTGCCAGTGTTTGTTTATACACCTTAAGCTCCAACACCAGCTACAAGACTTTTCCTCTTCTCAAGTGATTTGTCCTCAGGAACTAGTGAACAAGCTGCTGGCAAAAAGCTCTGAAATAACTCCTCGGACAGTATAATGCCACAGAGGTGCAGGGCCGAAACCAAAAGAAAATGGGAGAAATGATGTGTTGAACACACAAGTCGAGAACAGGCTTGGCCAATTGGTCCCGTTAACCTGAGTGGAATGACCTTCCGGAAGAGGTGGTTGCAGCAGGGTCAATTTTGTCATTTAGGAGAAGGTTGGATGAGTGCATGGATGTGAGGGGATTGGAGGGTTATGGACAGGGAGCAGGTAGGTGGGAGTAGTGGAGTTCATTTAAATAGGTGTGGACAACAGGGGCCAAGATGGCCTGTTTCCATACTGTAATTGTTATATGGTTATAACAACCTACTCTGCCATTCGAAAGAAACCATTCTCAATCTTTTGTTGGCTATGGCCCCTTTAGGCCTCTGATCAAAGTTTATGGTCCCCCTTCCCTGTGAAGCAGTCACGTTTATTCCGTACTCCTCTCCCAAATTTAAAAAAAATTCTGATTTCAGACCACGACTCACGTTAAATGTGTTGTCATCCCCCCACCGTGGAGAATGGCGCTCTAAAGTATCAGAGCTGATCCTATCTTGGCCTCAACACTACTTTCACCCTTCCTTCCATATACACGAGTCCCTTGTATCTGAAATGTCTATCAATCCCCAGCACATTCTATGATTTTGACTCCAGAATTCTGAGGTCGTTCATAATAAAAATTCTGAATTCCTCTGCATTCTCATCCGAAAACTGATGACCACTAATTCTGAAACAAAGTCTTCCATTTCAGAATCAGAATTTGTCAAGAGCAAGTCACGAAATCCATTGTTTTGTGGCAGTATTACAGTGCAAACATTTATATCAACCAATGTACAAAAATAAATAAAAATAGTGCACAAAAGTGCTTGTGGTTCATTGATCATTCAGGAATCTGATGGCAGAAGGGAAGAAACTGCCGCTGAGCGCTCACCTTCGGGCTCCTGTACCTTTTTCCCTGATGGCAGCAGAGTGAAGCGGGCATGGCCTGGGCAGATGGGGGTCCTTGAGAATAATAGTTCCACAAACCATAGGGAAAATATTGTCTCAGCATCCACACCATCAATCCCATTCAGATGTTAAACCCCAATGAGTTTAAACCCAATCTACTCAATGTCCCTCCTCCATTCCACAAAAAATCTTCTAAACCTTCCCTTCATGGCCTCCAAGACAAATACACCCTTCCTGATGGATGAAGAATAGAACATGGAGTATTTCTGGTAATAGTCTTGCCAACATCCTGCAAAATTAGATCAAAACATCCTTCCCTTTGTACTCCATGCCCTATGCAATTAATGCCCAACATTTAATTCACCCTTTTAATTACTTCTCATCTCTACCTACACATTTTGTGTTTCAGGAACCACAGACCCCTTTGTACCAGATTTTGTCATCAATTCCTTCAACAATTGATACCGTATTTTCCCCTATTACACCCCATCTGCTAATATCTTGCCCAGTCTTTTAACTTAACCACATCCTCCTCAACACACTGAAATCCTCCCCACACTGACCTCCACCCCATCATCCCAGTCAAATTGTTCAGATAATAGATTGTTGAGACTCCAGCATGGATGGATCACATCAATGGGGTGGGGGGGGGTGGGGTGATCCTCTCTCCCCTGTGATCCATTTCTCTGCAGGAACTGTGCCACACTGTGATGCAGCTGGCCAGGACACTCTTAATAGAACTCCTATAGAAGGTTGACATATTGGTGGCCTTGCCCATTTCAGTCTTCTCAGGAAGTACCGTCGCTGTTCAGTCACAACCTCCCTCCTGGTGTTCATTTGCTTGGCCTTTCAAGGCGCATGGACAACTAGGCATTTGAATGGCAGAGCATCCTAGTAACAGTCTTCGGCCCACTGAGCTGGCACTCCCCATCATATTTGATGCTCCCCGCACTGCCTTCCATTCCCCTTCTCCCCAAGATTCCACACACACAACGTACCATGGCCAGTGGAGCGACCTGCTCTTTTGAAATGTGGGAGGAAACAGCACAGGGAGAAGGTGCAAACTGCACCCAAATAGTAGAGGTCAGAATTGAACCCATGTCACTGGAATTGTGAGGTGCTACATCAGAGGCTCCTCAAAATAAATCCCCAAAGTATGCATCAAAGATCACCTCATATACATCCAACTTAGTAGAAGGGAGAGGCTGCAATCAAGGAAACAAATGCATAAACTCCGTAGAATTATATCATCAACACTACATGCCTACAACTATCTCAGCACTAACTCTCTCATTCACAATTCAGATGCAATGAGAAACTGATTCCTCACAGGAAGAGCATTTCCATGAACCATTTAAACTCACCCATTGACTTAGCATGTGCTCAATTTCCAGCTTCTCCTGGCATCTAATATGCCAAGGAAGGTCCTCAGGGGAAACAGGCCCAACATCCTAAGCGATTTGGAAAGATATCGAAGGAAGCATTAAAACTGCAAAGGCAGGCCTTGGGTAAACCATCTGCAAGTAGTTGCCCCGTTTTGTGGTCTCCCCCGACGGTCAGGGGCTTAAGCGATCATTGCATCCACGCTACCTGCAAGATTCCCCCATGATGTTGCCCACTTACTGCCCAACAGATGAACAAGGTGACAATAGAAAAGCAGAATTCAAAGCAATAACAGAGGACCTCACACAATGAGTGCTCCTTCACTGTCAGCAAACCTTGCTCCAAAAATCCTACCCACAAGCCTTTGTCAAAGTGCAGTGTGGCAGAGGAAGTTTCTCCAGAATTCCCTGCTGGATAAATTAATTTATATATTTATTTAACATTCACCCTATCAGTTCTTCTCAATCTTCTCCATTCAGAGTGGTCACCATGCAACTTTCACTAACATAACTGAAGTATAACACCTCAGTTCTACTTTCCTCCAAATGGTGTTTGCAACCTCCCCATCATTATCCAAACTTTTTTTTTAATATAAAAATGTTTTTTTTTTACCCATTTTATGAGGAAACGGTAAAACAGTGCAAATGCTACCTTGTGTAGTACGACTTCTCTGTTTTACAGCTCTCTCCCTCAGGGAATCAATTCCATCAGTTGCTATATCTTTATTCAAAATAAATGACAAGGCCTCATAAAGTCACATCATTAGCTTCAGAAATATTTTTCCCAGTTCCTCCACCCACTGATATTTAAACACATGGCTGAGGATCCAACAAAAAACTGCATTATTCCAACTACACAGCAACTTTGTAATAGAGAGAGTGGAGAGCACCAAGTTCCTTGGAGTTCACTTAAATAGGGACCTATCATGGACACACATCTTCTCACTTGTCAGGAAGGCACAACAGTTACTGCACTTCCTGAGAAGACTGAAGCGGGCAAGGCTACTGGCCACCATTATGTCAACCTTCTATAGGAGCTCTATCAAGAGCATCCTGGCTGGCTGTATCACAGTGTTGCAGAGAAATGGATCAGAGGTCAATCCACAGGACCATAAAAATGGCAGAGAGGATCACTGGAGTCTTCTCCCCCCCCCCCCACCCATCGATATGACCTAACATTATCTAACAACGAAGAAGGCGTGCAAAATGATTGAGGACCCTTCCACCCTGCTCCCATTGGGAAAGAGATAACAGGAGTATCAGAGCCAGCTCCACCAGGCTGAGGAATAGCTTCTTCCCACAGGCAGTGAGAATGCTGAACGACCAAAGGAACTGCTAACACTGACCCTCTGAGACTCTCATATTCATGAAACAATATTTATTTGTATAGATGAATATGTATTGTTTGTCTGTACACAAGTTATGTCTGCATGTTTTGCATTGAAGACCGGAGAACTTGGTTTTGTCAAGTTGTACTTGTATAATCAGATGACAATAAACTTGACTTGTCCCACACAAATATGACTGCATTATCTCAGTCCCAATGAGTGCAAACTAATGACATGACATTTCAAAGGATGAGAGTGTTCTACTGAATCAGAATTTATTATCATGACCATGTCATATAATTTGTCATTTTGCATCAGCATCACAGGGCAAATATATATAAAAAATAAAAATAGTGCAAGAAAAAGTCAAAGTGAGGCAGTGTCTGTGATTCATTGATCATTCAGGAATCTGATGGCAGCGGAGAAGAAGCTGTCCTTGTGCCACTAAGTGTCCGTCTTCAGGCTCCTGTACCTTTTTCCCCCCAATGGTACCAATGGTAGCAGAGTGAAGTGAGCATGGGCTGGGTGGTGGCTTTCTTAAGACACTGCCTCTTGCCCTCGATGGAGTAAAGTCTGGCACGCGTGATGTCGCAGGCCGAGTTAAAAACCCTCTGGAGTTTATTCTTGTCCTGAGGGTTGGCGTCTCCGTATCAAACAGCAGTGCAACCAGCCAGAATGCTCTCGTCAGAACACTGTAGAAGTTTTAAACACTCTTCGGTGATGTACCAATTTTTCTCAAACTCTTCACTAAGTATAGTTGCTGGCGAGCCTTCCTCATGATTGTGTCGACATGGAGGCACCAGGACAGGTCCTCGCAGATGTTGACACCCAAGAATTTGAAGTTCTTGAGATGACAATTTAGAAATGGTATAAAAGGAGCAACGGAAAAGCACTGGGATTGGAGCCAGGCGCATCTATTGTAATCAAAGGGTCCTTCAACCATCACATCATCTTCAGAAACAAATCCTGCTTTCATGCATGGTACCAGGTTGCACGCAACACAAGGAACAAAATTTCCTGCACATTTGCCAAAGAGGTCAAGTTTTAATCCCAAAGTCAAATTTAGACCATCCTTCCGGAACAATGGGTTAAATATTCTGCAGCGCATGTCCTCCAGTGGAAACACAGACATAAGATATTATTACAAGTCCAAAGGACCCATATACCAGCAGAATTAGAAATGCACTACAACCCAAAGGGTTACTTAAACAAAAGTAGTTTTTAATTATATTTGAACAAGAAAACAGAATTTAATTTCAACTTACTACTTAACCTACTTACTTAACCTACCTAATCTACTTAATCCCCCCCCCCCCCTCTAATACAAAGCGCAGGTGTGTGTAATGAGTATTTAAGATTAGAAAAGTTCTTTGGATCACAGTCCAATCTCACTGATTGCAGGCAATTCTTGTACTGTGCACAGAAGTTCCAATAACAAAGTTCACCAGGCTTCGATGTTTAACAGGCAAATGGTGACCTCTCAGGAGGGTTCTTGTTGGTTTTCAGAGAGATTCCTTTTCCAGGACATCCGCACCTCATTCCTTTCCAATCAGTCTTGCTGACGAAACTTGCCCCCTTCAGGGTTCTCCAGATGATCCTCTTTCTTTCGGGTCACCTCAAACCACTAGTCTTCTCCTTTGACCAGACAGCCTTCCAAATGTTTGCCAGCTTTGTCCTTCTGGAACTGATTACTGAGTTTCTCCTCTCTGTTTCACTCCCTCCCTCTCTGAGAGCAAAACTGTTCTGAGTTTTCCTGCAAAAATTACATGATCTCCCAGGCAAGCTGTATTCTGCAACATTGTTGTTCATTCTGCAAAAGTCCTGTGTTTTGAAATGTGTGTGTGCAAGCTGCTCCAGCAATTCCTCCCAAGCCACCTCAAAATACTCTGTTTCCATATCAAAGGGAATCAAAGCAAAACAGATGATCTCAGGTTAATGGGAGGTTGGAAAATAATTGTCAAGATGTCAGGAATCTTTATAGAAGAGAAATAACGTGCTAGACCAGCCAAATCCAACTGCCTGAGCTTAAAGCCCTGCAAAAGGTAATGGACATAGGCCAGGGCATCACAGGCAAAACCCCACAATCAAGAATATCTACAGGGAACGCTGCTGTTGGGGATCAAGGATCCCACCACCCAGAGCCCATTCTGTTCTCGCTGCAACCATCAGGAAAGAAGTATCAGTGCCACAGGGTGGACTTGCACCACCAGGTTCAGGAACAGCTGCTACCCCTCCACCATCAGACACCTCAATGACAAACTCAATCAGAGACCCATTGAAGGACTCTCGCTTTGGCACTTAATTGATTTTTTTCCTCTCTAAATTGCTGTTTGTTTATATTTCTTTGTTTGTTTACATGTGCATGTTGCGTACAGCTTTTTTTTTGCATTACCAGTAAATCGGAAATCTGACTTTCTGGTCTTACAATAAATAACCTAACCAAGAAATTTACACATACATTGCAATGTTTTTTTTTGTATTCCATGTTTCTTCTCATTTCTACTTTGTTAGCAGAAGTGTACTATCAAACAGTCCATGTTCAAGAACTCATTTCCTGCCCCCACAGAATAACTCAGCAAGCAAACATCCATTTGCTCCTTTATATAAAGTCATCTCCATTTACCATTTGAGTGTTCAGTCACACAAGGGGGGAATTCCTGGCACCAAAGTACCACTCCCCTATTACACACCAGCAACAATGAAACAGAAAATTCCAATCACATCCACCTAAACAGCACAAAACAATGGCACAGCTCCTGTTCAGTCCTCACACGTCTCACTTGTCAAAAAGGCACCACAACGGCTACACTTCCTGCAAAGACTAAAGTGGGCAAGGCTACCGGCCATCATTATGCCACCATTCTATAGGAACTCATTCAAGAGTGTCCTAGCCGGCTGCATCATAGTATGGTAAGGCTGCTACAGAGAAATGGATCATAGGTCAATCCACAGGACCATAAGTGTGGCAGGGAAGATCACTGGGGTCACCCTAGCCCCATTCCACATGATCTACCGGGATAGTTGTCTGAATAGGGCACTCAAAATCATTGATCATCCCTTCCACCCTGCACACAGCATCTTTCAGTTGCTCCCATCGGGAAAGAGATACAGAGCCAGTACCACCAGGCTGAGGAACAGCTTCTTCCTTCTTCCCTTGGGGAGTGAGAATGCTGAACAACCAATGGAACTGCTCACATTAACCATTCAAGGCACTCATATTCACTAAACAAGATCTATTTATTTATTTGTATTTATTTATTTTTATTTGTCCTGCATATGTATTGTTTATCTGAATGTGTGTTATGTCTGGTTGTGTGTCTGTGTGTTTTGCACTGAGGACCAGAAAATGCTGTTTCCTCAGGTTCTATCTGTGTAATCGGATGACAATAAACCTGAATTTGAACGTTCAGTGTTGTCATGTGGAGCTTGCACATTCCAATAGTGACTGCATGCGCCCCCCCCCCCCCACCCGGTTCCCTCTCGCATTTCAAAGATTGCAGCTTGTTGGGTTATTTGTGAATTACCGCACAGCGGCCGGTTGGAGAACCCATGGAATGAGGGGCAGAGTGGAGTCAGTGGGCAGGAAATAAGTGGGAGACTGCAAGTTACAGATTGCTCTGTGGTGAGAGTCTACATGAACTCAATCGACCATGTCGCTTCAATCTCCATCATAACAAAATCAGAGGAAAACTTCAGACCCACCATTTTCCAAGGTTCCCTTCACGATTTTCATAACACATGCTTATATAATGGTCACAATTCCTCAAAGCTTTGTGAGTTTTCGAAATGTACATCCAGCCATGGATGTGCATCCGATTCTCTCAACTCATTTCTAAAATCAATTACCTTGGATCACCTCGCAGAAATCCGAGTGGCGATTCCTCTTGGAGGTGAGGGACCGTCTCTGCCTGTAGATCCGGTGAACATCCCCAATGAATGACGAGTTACTTTTGTGTACAGGTTCTATTGCCAATAGATCATCACCAATTTGGATGTATCCCAACTAAAAAGGGGAAATGAATAGAACTGTTCATTGATTAGAAAATCTCCAGTATAATTCATTCATATCTGTGCCAAGTATGACCTTGCAACCTTCTTCAATGGAACCATCAAAGGCTCAAGACACAACTGGAGAACAATATATATATATTATCATTTAAAAAAGGAGTGCACATCCTCATTTTCTTTGCCCAGCTGCACTGAAATCTAGCAATGCTTGCCAAATCGGCATACATGCATACAGGCACGTATATATACATAAACATAAAAGGTTGTAGATTCAAAACTCCCTTTGCAACTTTCCCCAGTTCCACCAACAGAATCTGTTTCGCTACAAATGAACAATTTGAGGGAGAGAATTAGAGGGGATATTTTTGTGGTGGTACATCACTGGCCTACTGCAGGGGGCAACACTTGTACCTGCAGGAGTGTAAGGGGACAGGACAATACCTGGCTGGCTGTCAATCAGTCCTCCTGAAGGGATCAAACCCCACTTTGGTCGGGTGTCAATCACCTCTGGGATATAAGGCTCCCGAAACTCACTCAGTTACTGCAGCTACAGCCAGCCTCTCTGGAAGTCTTTGTGGATTAAACCCTTCTGTGTGAGTCTGATTCTGGCTAACAGTGCACCACAATTTTGCACAATGCCTCCAGGGTAGACGATTGAAGCAGAGGTCGATTGTTTCAATCCAACCCTCGCAGTGCCCCCCCCACCAACCCCGTAGGCATGACGGATTTGGGAGTCGGTAATGTGCTGCAGGGTCCCCCCCGCTTCCATGCAGCCAAGTCACTTTCCACGGGTGGCAATAGATGTTGCTGGAGGATGTTGGAACGCAGGGTGTCCCCGGGCAACACGGGGGATGGGTCCAACGCCACACTCCCGAGCGCGCACGGCGGGACCCTTGTCACCCCTCCGGAGCCTGCACGACGGGGACCACCCCCACCCCTCCCGGTGCGCGCACGGCGGGACCCTCGTCACCCCTCCCGGAGCGTGCACGGCGGGGACCCCCGTCACCCCTCCCGGAGCGTGCACGGCGGGGTCCTCCCCCACCCCTCCCGGAGCGTGTACGGCGGGGATCTCCCCCACCCCTCCCGGAGCGTGCACGGCGGGGACCCCCGTCACCCCTCCCGGAGCGTGGACGTCAGGACCTCCCCCACCCCTCCCGGAGCGTGGACGGCAGGACCTCCCCCACCCCTCCCGGAGCGTGGACGGCAGGACCTCCCCCACCCCTCCCAGCCGCGCCCCCTTGAAGGTGGGAATCCAACCCCGCAAAAACTACTTGGATATTTCTCAGACCAAATGGAATTGAATGGGAGAGAAACAGTCTGCAGTTACCCTGGTTAAAGTCAAAACAGTGCAGGAGAAACTCAGCAGGTCAAACAGCGCAAAGATAAAAACACAGAACCAAAGTTTTGGGCTGAAGCAAACTGCAGGCAGGTGCCCGAACAACAAAAAAACGAATCCGCCCGAAGAGCTGAGGTCTGAAATGTTGACTGGCCCACGGGGACTCCTAGACCTGCTGAGTTCCTCTAGCACTCTGTGTCTGGGGCATCTGCAGACTCCAAGATCACCGCAAGGCTCCGCGAAACATCCTCGGCAGGTCCAGAGGGGAACCAAGGCTTTGGGTGCATAAGCAACGTTTCGGGCATCAAGGTCTGAGCGAAATGCCGACCCAGTTCCGTTCGGAAATCTGAGGGCGGAGGGGAAGAGGATATATTGTAGCCATCAGATTTCTGTCGGGAACCGGGCGCCTGCCCGACCTTGATGAAGGGCTCAAGCCCGAAACATTGGTGATGTAACCTAGTTACATAAAGGGCACTGTTTGACCTGCTGAGTTCTATTTTTACTGGAAATGAAAGAACATGCAAAACATATGGAGCAGATGACCCTTTCCACGGACGCCACTTGACTGGCGGAGCTCTTTAACATTTGTGGTTATTTCGGATCTGCTGGGTTTTTGTGTTGCGGATTTAAACTTTTGTTCTAAAAGTCGTTCAAACTTTTTAAGCATGTGGAGGGAAGCCGATCCAAGTTTCTACCCCATTTATTTCCTCGATCTCGAGCCCATTTCTGCTCTGCCTAGATCCCCAGCTCTGCTCACGAACCCCCTGACTCTCTGAGCTCCCACTTTGGACTACTAGAGAGCTCCGCGAGCTGGCAGAGTGGAGATGGGCCGAACTGCTCCCAAGGCAGAGGTGAAAGAAGCGTTACCAGTCCGCGGCAAGTGCTGATCGCGGCGAAGGAGCGGCGGCGGCCGAGGACGTAGCCGCTGTAGAAGCACTGATGCTGGGCGGTGAGGCGGCCGGCGCCCCGGCCGAGTTCCTCCACGGTGAAAGCCGGCGCCAGGAAGCGCAGCCCCCGCCTCAGGGACAGCACCAGCTCGGTGCCCCAGGCCGGCAGCGCTAGCTGGAGGTGCTCGCCGGGCGGAGCCGCTCCTGCCCCGGCGCCCAGGTTCCGCGGGACGGTCAGCTCAGAGGCCGCTGGAGAAGGAGGGGGTGAAAGGGGCAAGTTATTGGGTGGGGGGTCCTGCGAGAGTTAAACTTTGGGAGGAACGGTGGGGGGGGGGGGCAGAAGAGGGAGAGGACCGGAGAACGGGGGAAGGGGCGTGAGGGGAGAGATCTCGGGGGGTGGTGGGGGTGGGGAGAAAGGGAGAAATCCGCCGGGGAGGAGGTGGGAGAGGGAGAGAGATCCCTGGGGGAGGGAACGAGGGAGAGGGGAGATCCCGGGGGTGGAGAGAAAGGAGATCCCGGGGAGGGGGAAGGAGGGAGATCCCGGGGGGGGGGGGGAAGGAGGGAGATCCCGGGGGGGGGAAGGAGGGAGATCCCGGGGAGGGGGGAAGGAGAGAGATCCGGGGAGGGGGGAAGGAGAGAGATCCCGGGGAGGGGGGAAGGAGAGAGATCCCGGGGAGAGGGAAAACCGGCGAAGGGAAGGGAAAGAGGGTCCAACGGGGGAAGGGAAAGGGGGATCGGGGGGTGAGGGGAAGGAGGATCGCGGGGGTGAGGGGAAGGGGATCTGGCGGAGGATGGGGAAGGGGATCTGGCGGAGGATGGGGAAGGGGATCTGGCGGAGGATGGGGAAGGGGATCTGGCGGAGGATGGGGAAGGGGGATCGAGGGGTGAGGCATCGCGGGGGTGAGGGGAAAGGGATCTCGCGGATGGGGAAAGGGGAACCGGCGGGGTAACGTGAGCCAGCGGCGAGGCAGCGGTACCTGGCCCCGAGCACTGCAGCAGGCAGACGGCCAGAGCCAGGCGCAGCAGCGAGCGACCGCCCATGGTCCTACCGCCGACAATGGACTCGCTCCCGGCGGAGACACTCAGCGCCGGCCGGCTGGCCCCACCCCCTAGAACCCGGTCACGCCTCCGCCCCGGTACCGCCCCCGGCACGAGGCCCCGCCCATTAGGACCCTGTCACGCCCCTCAGAACACAGTCCGCCCACAGAACCTGATCCCACCTCTCGCATCAAGTCCCACTCCACACCTGGCTGCACCCCCATCTGCTGGCTCCGGTCCTTCCCCTCCTACGAACTCTCGTCTCCCGCATTCATTGGCCAATCGTGAGAAACCGTCACCAGCAGGCTGCCTTCTGAATGGCTGCGCGGATCAGCTGGCTCAGTCATCCCAGGGGTCTCACCACCCGACAGCCATTTGACCACTAGTTGGCAAGTGAACACCACAGGTGACCTGCAGCGATTCACTGCAGTGAGAGAGTCAATGGATCTCAACGATGATTTGGGGTCAGCCAGGTCCTCAGAGGTGAGGAGGGTGGCTGGTTAAGGGAGGGTCAAGGATCAGGGGGGTCCGAAGATCAGAGGATGGGCAGCAGTGGGAGGGCATCAATGGCAGTGGGGACAGTCAATAGTGGCCAGTGGCCCCAAGATGATCAATGCAGTCAAGGGGTCAGGTGAGCTGTGGTGGGGCTGGTCAGCCTGCTCTCTGCCTGGAGTAGGACTGAACCTCTTCCTCGGGCGGAGACCAGGGTGTGTGAGAGTTGGGATGTGTTGAGTGAAGCTGGTGCCGAATCGCCAGGCGAATCTGGTGAACCAACCTGAATGTCTGTGTTCATGAGCATGGTTAGGGCAGAGCACTAGAGATGAGGCTTCTGTACAACGTTCCAGTAAGTGGCAGATCATTCAGGACATTAAAAAAATATGCTTTTAAATTTCACAAAGCACTCTCTTTACTTTGGCTTGGCTTCGCGGAAGAAGATTTATGGAGGGGTAATGTCCACGTCAGCTGCAGGCTCGTTTGTGGCTGACAAGTCCGATGCGGGACAGGCAGACACAGTTGCAGCGGTTGCAAGGGAAAATTGGTTGGTTGGGGTTGGGTGTTGGGTTTTTCCTCCTTTGCCTTTTGACAGTGAGGTGGGCTCTGCGGTCTTCTTCAAAGGTGGTTGCTCCTCGCTAAACTGTGAGGTGTCAAGATGCATGGTTTGATCAGCCTGAAGAAAACTGAGGTCCTCCATCAGCCAGCTCCCCACCATGACTACCAGCCCCCCACATCTCCATCGAGCACACAAAACTCAAAACGGTCAACCAGTTTACCTATCTCGGCTGCACCATTTCATCGGATGCAAGGATCGACAACGAGATAGACAACAGACTCGCCAAGGCAAATAGCACCTTTGGAAGACTACTCAAAAGAGTCTGGAAAAGCAACCAACTGAAAAACCTCACAAAGATTAGCGTATACAGATCCGTTGTCATACCCACACTCTTGTTCAGCTCCGAATCATGGGTCCTTTACCGGCATCACCTACGGCTCCTAGATCGCTTCCACCAGCGTGGTCTCCGCTCCATCCTCAACATTCATTGGCGCGACTTCATCTCCAACATCGAAGTACTCGAGATGGCAGAGGCCGACAGCATCGAATCCATGCTGCTGAAGATCAAACTGCGCTGGGTAGGTCATGTCTCCAGAATGGAGGACCATCGCCTTCCCAAGATCGTGCTATATGGCGAGCTCTCCACTTGCCACCGAGACAGAGGTGCACCAAAGAAGAGGTACAAGGACTGCCTAAAGAAAGCTCTTGGTGCCTGCCACATTGGCCATCGCCAGTGGGCTGAAAGCACTATATCAGTTGTAAATATTGAACAGGTTAGCCTTGCAGCATGTCAACTTGTGCTGACTCCTTCTAGCTGATTGCAGTGACATCCAGACTGACTCTGGGCCTCTTCCTGGAATCTCACCTAGCCCCAGCACCCCAAAAAAATCCTCGTGCCCAATATGGTAAATGGTGCAGGGTTTTAATAGAGTCATTCAGCACAAAACAGCCCAACTGACCCTTGCCAACCATGTTATTCTGGGCTAGTTCCATTTGCCTGAATTTGGACCATGTCTTTCTAAACCTTTCCTCTTCATAAACTTGCTCAAATGTCCTTTGAATGTTTTAATCATGCCTGTTTCTACAGTTTCTTCTGACAGCTGGTTCCAAATTCAAACCACCTTCTGAGTGAAAAGGTTGCTCCTCAGGTCTGTCTTAAATTCCTCCTCACTTTCATATGAAACCTATGCCCTCTATTTCTAGAATCAAATACCCTAGGACCAGCTGCATCAGTCGAGTATGGGGACACCAATATTCCCAAGCATTCTTCTTTGGCTTGGCTTCGCGGACGAAGATTTATGGAGGGCATAAAGCACTGCAAAAGGTAGTGGACACAGTCCTGAACATCACAGGCTAAAACCTCCCCACCGTCGAGAATATCTGCAGGGAACGCTGCCGTCGGGGATCAAGGATCCACATCACCCAGCACGCACTCTGTACTCGCTGCTACCATCAAGAAAGAGATATCAGTACCACAAGACTCACCCCACCAGGTTCAGGAACAGCTGCTACCCCTCCACCATTAGACTCCTCAACAACAAACTCAATCAGAGACTCATTTAAAGATTATTTTGCACTTTATTGCTTTTTTTCTCTCTGTAATTCACAGTCAGTTTGTTTACATTTCTTTACATGTGTATGTTGAATAGTTTTTTTCACCACCAATAAGTGGTAATTCTGCCTCGCCTGCAGGAAAAATAATCCCAAGTTTGCATGTGATGTCATGTATGTACTCTGACAATAAATCTGAAATCTGAGAAAAAAAGGACTGTCACCATTCACATGATCTGGCACTCTTTGTAATTTTATATAAGATCACACCTCAACCTCCTTCGCTCCAGCCTCTCTCACTATAACTCACCCTGGAAAATGTTCTGCCCTCTTGCTTTCTGAATGACATCCTTTCTGTAGCTGCCCATTCAGAACTTTACACAGTCCTCCAAGTGTTGTCTCACCAATGCCTCCTTCAGTCACATCCCAAAGGCTCACATCTATCACAATATATTTATCCTTTTTGACCTTATGGAATACAGAAGCAGCATTTGTGTTGTAGAAATATCCATATGTACTTTCTTCCCCAATTCCCCTTTGTCCCAACCTTCCATACTCCAGTCTACTGGCTCATCACCTGAGCCCAAAGATGATGCAAATCTCTGCAAGGGCCTCCACAATTTCTTCCCACGAATAACTGAAACAGGACATGGTGAAATACGTGCAGTTGAGAGACAGGTGTTAACAAAAAAAACATTGAAATGCTGGAGGAACTCAGCAGGTCAGGCAACACCCATGGGTAAAAGCGGTCAATGTACGCCTCGGGTCAGTGCCCTTTAACAAAGATCAAGGTTAGATATTTGTAATCCCTCCATTCAGGGATATTGGAAACAGAGTTAACTATCAGAGATTTTGAATGAGAGGGGAACAAGAGGAAGGTGTTCTGCTTCAAGGAGACAGTTCACCATTCATTCAATAGTCTTAGGTTAATGATCAACACTAAAACGAGAGGGCAGAGATTTAAGGTGAGAGAAGAAAGGTGTGAAAGGGTCTCCATCTTAAAGGTTTTTAAACCTTCTTCACACAGAGGGTGGTGTGTGCATAGACCAAGCCGTCAAAGAAAGTGGTAGAAGTGGGCACAGATGAAATGTTCAAAAGAAGCCTACATGGATAGGAAAGGTTTTGAGAGATTATGGGTGAACAGGAAAGTAGGACTAGCTTTATCTGTTTCTGTGCTGTATAACTGTAATTCTAAAAGGAACACACGGTGGGTTCAACAGATGAACTGGATCACCTTATGTCTGATCTCTCTGCCTTAGATCATGCCTCCAACATTACTATATTTGTATAGTAATGCTAGTGTGGGTGGCAGTCCAGATTACCATATAGATTGACTCGTGTAATAGTCGAGGTTTTTAAACCAAATTTTCGAGTCAAATTTGGGGGTCGACTTTTACACAGGTCATACGTTTGACCGCGTTAAGTATCTGCGTCGTTCAAGGCGTTGCGAGCTCAGATGGGCAGGGGCAGATCCATGGGAGCTTGCATAGGGGGAGTGGGGGCGGCTGGGACCGAGGAGAGGGTATATGGCCGTGTCGTCGGGAGATTGAATGGGGGGAAGACCGGGGCGAGGATCCGCAGTCGGGACGTCGGGAGCTCGGACGGGAGGTGGGGCGGGGGGGGGGCGGCAGCCGAGGTGAGGGTTCGCGGTCTGGGCGACGTGAACTCGGATGGGGGGGGCGGCAGCCGAGGTGAGGGTTCGCGGTCTGGGCGACGTGAACTCGGATGGGGCGGGGCGGCAGCCGAGGTGAGGGTTCGCGGTCTGGGCGACGTGAACTCGGATGGTGGGGGGGGGGACGGGGGAGTCAGCCGAGGAATCCGGGCATCGGGAGCTCCGGTGAACGGGCGGCCGAGGCGAGGATCCGCAGTCGGGGCGTCGGTAGCTCTGGAGGGGAAGGGGTCGACTATTACACGAGTTTGTACAGTAAGCAGGAGCTAGAGCGTTAAAGCGAGGGCCCACTCGGGTCGATCGAAGCAACTAGCTCGGCTCTACGTGAAAAGATCCAAGGGGTTCTTACCCCGTTCCCGACTCCTCGGGATCACTACCGCCCGTGGAACGGCTCCCGGGGCCGCTGATTGGTCAGCACCGGCTGTCACGTGATCTGCACTATCCAGCCACTTCCACCCAGGGGAGGAGCGCTGGGTTCACGGGGTGGGGGAAATTAGATTCTTGGCGCAGGTACAGGTTTCTTTAGGTGGCTGTAACATCACCACAGGCTGTGGTGGGCGAAGCTTCCCATTTCTAAGAACGTGCACCATGTATTTTGGAAGCGCGTGTATAAAATACTCACCGTTTACAGCCAAACTCCCACTGAGTTTTAGCTGTCTCCCCGTCCAAAAAGTTGCATTATTGAACTCCCTGAAGCACAAAGCTCGGCTGCATAGTTCCCAGTCTAATTACCCTGGAAGATTCAGAATGAACGTTCTCCAAGGCTACACTTCGAAAACTGATGCTCCACCTTTGGCATCCGAGAGGCGGCAAGTGGGGGGGGGGGGGGAGAGGAGAGAGGGGGAAGGGGAGGGGAGAGAGAGGGGGAAGGGGAAGAGGGTGGGAGGGAGAAGAGGGAGGGGGAAGGAGAGGGAAGAGGGAGGGGGAAGGGGAGAGGAGGGAGGGGGAAGGGGAGAGGAGGGAGGGGGAAGGGGAGAGGAGGGAAGGGGAGAGGAGGGAGGGGGAAGGGGAGAGGAGGGAGGGGGAAGGGGAGAGGAGGGAGGGGGAAGGGGAGAAGAGGGAGGGGAAGGGGAGAAGAGGGAGGGGGAAGGGGAGAAGAGGGAGGGGGAAGGGGAGAAGAGGGAGGGGGAAGGGGAGAAGAGGGAGGGGGAAGGGGAGAAGAGGGAGGGGGAAGGGGAGAAGAGGGAGGGGGAAGGGGAGAAGAGGGAGGGGGAAGGGGAGAAGAGGGAGGGGGAAGGGGAGAGGAGGGAGGGGGAAGGGGAGAGGAGGGAGGGGGAAGGGGAGAGGAGGGAGGGGGAAGAGGGAGAGGAGGGAGGGGGAAGAGGGAGAGGAGGGAGGGGGAAGAGGAGGGAGGGGGAAGAGGAGGGAGGGGGAAGAGGGAGGGGGAAGAGGGAGGGGGAAGAGGGAGGGGGAAGAGGGAGGGGGAAGAGGGAGGGGGAAGAGGGAGGGGGAAGAGGGAGGGGGAAGAGGGAGGGGGAAGAGGGAGGGGGAAGAGGGAGGGGGAAGAGGGAGGGGGAAGAGGGAGGGGGAAGAGGGAGGGGGAAGAGGGAGGGGGAAGAGGGAGGGGGAAGAGGGAGGGGGAAGAGGGAGGGGGAAGAGGGAGGGGGAAGAGGGAGGGGGAAGAGGGAGGGGGAAGAGGGAGGGGGAAGAGGGAGGGGGAAGAGGGAGGGGGAAGAGGGAGGGGGAAGAGGGAGGGGGAAGAGGGAGGGGGAAGAGGGAGGGGGAAGAGGGAGGGGGAAGAGGGAGGGGGAAGAGGGAGGGGGAAGAGGGAGGGGGAAGAGGGAGGGGGAAGAGGGAGGGGGAAGAGGGAGGGGGAAGAGGGAGGGGGAAGAGGGAGGGGGAAGAGGGAGGGGGAAGAGGGAGGGGGAAGAGGGAGGGGGAAGAGGGAGGGGGAAGAGGGAGGGGGAAGAGGGAGGGGGAAGAGGGAGGGGGAAGAGGGAGGGGGAAGAGGGAGGGGGAAGAGGGAGGGGGAAGAGGGAGGGGGAAGAGGGAGGGGGAAGAGGGAGGGGGAAGAGGGAGGGGGAAGAGGGAGGGGGAAGAGGGAGGGGGAAGAGGGAGGGGGAAGAGGGAGGGGGAAGAGGGAGGGGGAAGAGGGAGGGGGAAGAGGGAGGCGGAGGAAGGAGGCGGAAGAGGGAGGGGGAAGGAAGAGAGGGGAAGAGGGAGGGGGAAGGAAGAGAGGAGGGGCAAGGAAGAGGAAGAGGGAAGGGAAAGGGAGGGGAAGAGGGGGGAGTGACCTCTTGCCAAATCTGGCAGGTGGTGGAGAGGGAGGGGGAGTAACCTCTCGCCAAGTCTGGCATGTGGTTGACGGGGGAGCATGACTTTGGCGCGGATCCCCACTGCAGGATGATCTGCCAGTGCAATGCAAACACCTTAAATAAGATGCACGGTGCAAAGGGCCCACGGGCTTTTCACTATGATCGTGCACTCGCTAACACGGTAGGTCCATAATTGACAGCTGGGAGTTGAGTGAAAAACCTGGTCCATTTTACACTGGGGTGTACAAGAAAGAAAGACTTGTATTGCTGCAACATCTTACAAAACCCTAGGGATTTATAAACAATTAAGTCTAATTACTTCTCTACTGGCAGAAATATTCCAGTCATATTTCATACAGACGGCAATGTGAAAATAGCCTGTTAATGCTGGACAATAAGATGTTACTTCCTGAACACTTCTGGATGTATTTTATGGATTTTGAGCTGCTAATCACAAATATCACCTTAAGATTTTCCTATCAAGTACTGTTTTCTTTTAGATATTCTTGTGATTTCCTGTCATATTTTAAGTCTACTTAATGCATTCAAAACCATGAAATGCCACTGAAAATTAATTTTCTGCCTTCGCACTTGGACGTCTTCCCTGCTGATCTTGGTGCAGACAGAGACGAACATGGTGGAGGGTTTCACCAGGACATTGCGACCATGGGAAAATGGTATCAGGGCAGCAGTACTGACTGATGGACACTGACATCAGATGCTGAGTACAAATGAAAATCAGCGGCAAAACATTTTTAGTGGTTGTGCAGAGGCTGAAACTCGATTCCTTGCTTTTTTTTTTCTTTTGCTGATGACCATGTTCAGAGGGAGGGGTAGGATTAGTGTGTGGGGGGGGTCCTTTCTCTTTTCTCCTTTTTTTCCTTTCTCTTTCTCATAGAAGAGATTGTTTAGTCTCATAAATTTATTCCAATAATAGAATATGAACTGAAATTCCTCCCAAATGAACTCTTTTATGAATATTTTCTGCATATACAATATATTAATTTTTTTATGATTCATAATCTGTATTTTAATGTTACTAAGATCGTCGATTATTTTTTTGTTCAATATACAACTTGTAATATTTCTCTCTTTCAAATCAATAAAAATATATTATGAAGAAAACAGTTGAACTAACACAGTGGTCCTCAACCTTTTTCTCACAGAGCACCTTAAGTAATCTTTTACTAACCATGGAGCACCTGTTGCATAGGCAGTTGTAACATCTCCTTCTCTATCCTTCATCGTCCAACTTAAATCTTCTCTGCCATCTCTCCAGCTTGACGCGTCTTTCCTCTAGCACAGTGAACACGATGCTCCAAATGGGGCCTCACCAATACCTGCAACGTGGAACTCCCAGCTTCTGTACTCATTACTCTGACTGATGAAGCCCAATGTGCCAAGAGCCCTTGTGACCTTCCTATCTACCTACGACACCAGTTTCAAGGTACTATGTACGTACTCCTGCTCTGCAATATCCCTACCTAACTCCAGACAACATGGATAGTCACTTTTGACCCCCTTTGGACCACGTCCTCAGCAATGCTCTTTTCTTCAGCAAGGAATACAGGACTCAGACACTTTAGTTTCCCCATGTGGTGTGCTGTTGGTCAGAAGCAAACACACAAAACCAAAAGACTGTACAACAGGCTTTATTCGACGTAAACTTCCACAGAGCCAACTGTGAGGAGAGCTGCTGTAATCTCTGAGGGTGTCTTCGAAGGGCCAGCTCAGGCTTGTAATCCTGGATGGTGATTAACACCCAACCGGGTGGGGGCTTGGTCCATTCAGGTCATCTGATTGACAGACGGCCAGGTGTTGTCTTGTCCCCATGCTCTTCTGCAGGTACAGAGGTTTCCCCCTGCAGTAGGCAAATCCCATGCTCCCTCCTTATGGTGGGGGGTTCATCACACACCAGCCACCATCCCCCCCCACTTAGGGGATCCAGCAGCTCAGTGCCAGAGCTCACCAAAAACAGTGACAGGGAGGTACCAGAGCCACCCCGTGAGGTGCCAAAGCGGCGCTCTGGTGAGCCCCATCAGCACTGCACCCCTGCCTGTCACAATCTGACTTGACCATTCCAAAAAAAAAGTCTTCTCCCATGTGACAAGCATGACCCTATCAGCATCCCAGGGTTGTATGTGATATGCAAAAAAGAATTAAAAAATCTCAGGGTTGTACGTAATGACAAAAAAATCTGATTTAGCTACACACTATTCATCTGCAAAATGCATCATTAGGTGAATGATCACGTAACCAGGTTCCCATTTCCTTAGGCATTGTTCTAGTACATCACCTGAATGGAGAAACTCCAGGTTGGTGGAAACTTACAAGCTGGTAAGTCATGAGCCCCCTCACTCTCTGAATATTTATAGTCCGCTTTTGCAAAGCTTACTGAGTAAGGCAGACCCTTTCTTCCACATTAATCAGCTTGATACCATTGAAAAGGCAGCACGGTTGGTGTAGCGGTTAGTTCAACACTGTTACAGCGCCAGCCATCAGGACCGGGATTCGAATCCCATGCTGTCTGTAAGGAGTTTGTACTTTCTCCGCCCTATCTGCATGGGTTTTTCCCCAGGGGGCTCCGGTTTTCTCCCACCGTTCGAAGCGTACTGGGGTTGTAGGTCAATTGGGCAGCATAGAATTGTAGGGCGGAATGGCCCGTTGCCACGCTGTATGTTTAAATTTTTTTTAATTAAATTTTAAAAAAGAGGATGGGCAGCAAATCAAGTTTGCCCCTTTGGTGACTCCTGTGGTCTCTTGAATGTGTACAGTAAACTCTCAACCACATACAGCACAGTAACAGGCCATTTCAGCCCATGAGTCCGTGCCGCCCAATTTGCATCCAATTAACATCCACCCCCAGTACATTTCAAACGATGGGAGGAAACCAAACCCTCCCCCCCCAGGGAAACCCACTCAGACACAGGGAGAACGTACAAACTCCTTACAGACAGCGTGCGATTTGAACTCCGGGGGTGTCACTGGCGCTGTAAAGGCATTGTGCCAACCACGCCCCCCTTCACATACTTGTAGAATGATGGTGTCTTCCTCTTTGATGGTTTTTAGATGTGTCTAAAGGGTCAGGGAGGGAGGTAAAAGAGGTGGGGGAATGTCTTTGCTGACCAGGATAACTTTCACAGCTGCAGAAAAGGGGGAACATAGTGGAGGGTATTTTCTACTGAGTCAGTGCGGGTGGAAGGAAGGAAGCAATATCCCGACTGGGTGTATAATATATACCCCCAATAGTAACAGAGACATTGAGGAGCAGATATGGAGGCAGATTCCAGAAAAGTGCAAGAATAAAAAAATTGAAGTGATGGATGATTTTAACTTTCCTGATATTGATTGACACCATCTTAGACTGAAGGGTTTGGATGGAGTGCAATTTGTTGGGTGTGCTCAGGAAGGGTTCCTGACTCAATATGTAGATAGCCCAACCAGAGGAAAGGCTAAACTTGACCTGGTATTGGGAAATGAACCAGGGCAGGTGTCGACACATACTGTGGGCCGTAGGGCCTCTTCTGTGCTGTAGATGTCTATGTTTCATAACTGGACTAGGCAGACAATATGCAGGGATATCTGTGACCTGGTTTTCATCATTGCTCCCAACACCAGTAGAACCATGTAGGGGGATCATTGCTCCCTGCAGTAAAGACCAGTGGGGGCATCCGTGGTGCTCGCATTGGATATATGGGTGCTGTTGCTAATGCACTGTGAGCAAAAGTTGGACAATCTGGGTCTACGTAGAAACAGAAAACTGTTCTGTCAAATGCTGCATTGCCAGACTCGGCCAGAGACTACCAGCTGCACAACATCTTACTGAGGGTAACTTTGCAGTGATAATCCAGACATTGCATTTGAGGAACACAATGTAGGAAGAAAATATACAACAAATGGCAGGACTCTTAGAATCACTGATAAATAGGGGGATCTTGGGGTGCGTCCGTAACTCCCTGAAAGTGGAGGAGGATGGTGTCATGGAGAGATGCAATGTAGGAACCTACCCTGCAGCCCTCCAGGTCTCTCCTAACAACCATTGACACCCATTCTACATTATTTATTTTTATTGCTCCCACAGGATATTTTACCACTCACCTACGCACTGGAGGCAACTTGTCTGCCAACCCACGTATCATTGGAACCCGGGACATCTGGAGGAACCCGCACAGTCACGGTGAACAGACAAACTCCTCCCTGACCGTGCCCGAGGTCAGGATTGAACCCAGGGTCTCTGGCGCTTGTGTGGCAGTAGCTCCAATCCTGAGAACCTTTGCTTGACACTTCCTTTAAAGAAAGTTGGAGGCAATTCAGGCTCCACAGAGGGCTATGGTCTGGGTCCAGGTCAATGAGACTAGACAGAATACAAGATGTAAATATAAAAGCATTGATTGTGCATTAGTTAGTGATTGAAGTGAAACAACATAATTCAACCTTGAGTCACCAATCACCCTTTAAACAAAGGCTCTAATTTTGATTCTAGTTTCTTGCTTTCTTGACAAATCTTGAAATGATTGAAGCAGAGACATTCTTTTCCCACTGTTGGAAGCATCTAATCTGTCAAGCTCTAAGAGAAAAATCTCTTTGCTTCAACCATTTCCAGAAGATTTTGAGAAGACTCATCAAACAATCCAATTACCCACCCCAAAACCAGCCTTTGCCCTTTACACACCGATGGCTCCATACGGGATTCAAACAGCCTGTTAAAGAAGCCAATGGTGTGTGTTTTATTAAATCCTGCATCCGTGGAGGTTTATACCCAAGGTGGTGGCACCTGTGCTGGGCAGCATACCACAAAGGGATGCAGAGGGAGTAGCAGGCCAGCGCGGGGCACCAGAAACAGGGGAACACTCTCCCACCCATGTTGAGAAGGAAAATCCTGAGGCAATGGTGGACTAGCCAGGTGGCTGAAGGGCCCACGCAGGGTGTGGGTGATTGGCGACTCAAGGTTGAAGGACCCACACAAGCTGCTGGAGACTGATCATGGGAACCAGGTATCTGAACGGCTATTGGAAAGGTAGCTGAGGGCAAGAAGGGCTTCTGAAGGGCCTCAGGTGCTGAAGGCCTGCTGATTGCATTGGGGTTTCGGATCTGAGCCCACATGGCTGATGGTTTGAAAAGGAGTTGGTGCAGCTACAGAGGCTGCGGGAGGGCTGGGAGAAAATCCACGGTCATTCAGTAACTGAAGGGATTCCATTTTGCTTCTCTTTCTTCTATTGTTAGGAGCGTTGGACGATGCTGATGGCGACTTTGACTTAAAGCAGAGATAAAAGTTGAAGTGTTACATCTTTATGTCTTATTACGTGACAATAGAAGAAACCTTGAACCTTACTCAGCCTTTCCCTTGCCCCAACCTCCCTCACAATTTCCCTGGAGTGGTGCAGTTAGCGTAGTGCTCAGTTCAACGCAGTTTCAGTGCCAGCGACCAGAGTTCGAATCCTGCGCTGTCTGTAAGGAGGTTGTATAGTCTCCCTGTGTCTGCGTGGGTTTCCTCCGGGTGCTGCAGTTTCCTCCCACCTTTCAAAACGAACTGAAGGTGTAGGTGTAATTGGGTGGTATGGGCCCAAAAGGGCCTGTTATAATACTGAATGTCAACATTTAAAAGAAAAATTTAAATCCTCTAACATTTTCTCAGCCTCCCCGTTCCCACCAGTCGTGTCCAAACAACCAGATCCCGATCCCTCACGACCGAGGCACCCATCCCTCCGTTCCCCCTCCATCCACTCGCTCGCCTTTTGCTTGGACGTCTTTCGGAATTTGTCAAGAATCGGACAGCCTGCCAGACCTTAATCATCTGAACTCTTTCAGTTAATGGGTGCTAATCAGAACAAATGGTGGATTTTAATAGGGAGGTGTTTTCGTATCGAAACATGAAACAGCAAATGCTGCCAAAATTTTACAGGAAAAAAATAAATTGGGCAGTGGATCATTTTTTCGCTAATTCTGGAAAATAATGCAGAAATTATGATCTCAATCACCCTTTGATCTTTGCTGTCGACCGTGTGAAACTTCTTTCAATCAATGTCAAAGCCTTTCATTTATTCGGCCTCCAAGTGGTGTCCTCCCCTCAACCCCAGCTGGAAGATTCCTGCGGACTGAATCTTTTTCTCTCTCAATCATGGAACACGACTGCTTAATGTGCATTGTACTCAGAGCCAAAGATCTTGTGGGCCTGAGTCACCCATGCACATCTCCTGGGTCGACCAATCAAAAGAAAGTGCAAATAAATCCAAAATGAGACATGGGACTTGACCTTGGCTTTATGGGATGGTGCAAGGATGAGGTGAGCCTGTTTTCCACCCGCCCTATTTTTATTCCTACTGTGACAGGATGGACTGGTATCCATAACAAAGATGTCACACTATCGTCTCAGGCTTCAGATTATTTTTGACGTTACTTGAATCCCATGGAGTTGTGGGCATTATTTGGCTGTAGGCCTGGCTGGAGGGGTGAGGGGAGCCCTTCCAGTCAGATCCGTCTTGTGCAACCAAAGCATCACCCACCATGCATGTTATCCCCGAGATGACTGGAGAAAGTCGCCCACTTGGGTGGAGAAGGATGCAAGGTTCATCCCCGGCAGCAGTGTGACAGAGGATGCTCTGATCTACGGGCTGTTCCCTAGGGACCCACCTGGAGTCAGGCACCCAGAACTGCTGGAAGACTCATCTCAGCAAAAGATGTACTTTGGCCTGCCTGGAACCTGTTAGTCTTTCAGCGCACAGAGATGTCGGCGTGGGAATGCTGCCGACAGGCTGCAGGAGTACATGGTGAGCTGTGGGGAAAGACCACAGTCTAGAGTCCGCCCATTACCGGGGGCTGAGACTGAGGGGAAGCCCCTCAAACAACAAACGGGGGGGAGGAAAAGAAGAAATGACAAGGGGCCAAGGGGTTATGGTGAGAGGACAAATGTTGCATTGTACCCTGATGCGAATGTATAGATATGACTGACGCTATGGGTGTAAAAAAAAAACTTTGAATGTTTTTTTTATTTACTGTGAATAAATTCTATTTTTGGAAAAAATTAATTCGGCTGCAGGTGTAAGTGCTGAGGGATGCACTGTGACCTGGTGAAGACAACATGGGGGTGCTGTGGGGAAAGGCCACACTCTAGAGTCCTCCCATTACCAGCCACTGGGGGACTGAGGAAGTCCCTAAAATGCACTATGACTGGGTCTGAGCCAGGGCAACTCAAAATCCAGGGTGGGGGGGGGGGGGGTGGGGAAAGAAACAACAAGGTGCCACGCGGTGGTAATGTTGTAAATAGAGACCATATGTAACAATGTGCATTGATGGGAATGTATGGACGTGACACCAAAGATGTGAAGAGACTTTGAATGGGTTCCAACGATGGCTGCCCCACGACCAGATGCAAGTTGAGGAGGTCAGCACAGAATGTTCGGTCAGCCAGAACCTACTGTGGAAGGCAAGACACAGGCAGTTTCTGAAGCTACTCAGTGGCCAGGATCAACTGAGCCTTGCGCAAGGATTGCAATGGTTTTTGAGTTTGAAAATCCTTTGCATCCTGCTGTCTCAAACCTGGACAGATGTCAGTTTATACCCAATTAACTGACATCTCCGGTACGTTTTGAACGGTGGGAGGAAACCAGAGCCCCTGGGGAAAACCCACGCAGACATGGGGAGAACATACACACTCCTTACAGGAGGTGTGGGATTCGATCCCCAGTACTGTCTTGATCTCTGCTGCTGTAAAGCTGTTGTGCTAACCGCTACCCCAACCGTGCCGTCCTATGGAGCGTGGAAGTGGAGGGAGTAAAGAATTTCTCCTTTGCCAATATCTCTAAAGATCTATCCTGGGGCCATCGTGTCAATACAATTATGATGAAGGGAGTTTCAGGACATTTAGAATGTCATCAAAGACTGTTGCAAATTTCTACAGCTGTACCGTAGGGAACATTCTCACTTGTTGCATCACTGTCTGGTATGGAGGTGCCAGTGCCCAGGACAGAAAAAGGGCTACAGAGAGTTGTGAACGTGCCCACTGCCATCACGGGCATTAGGCTTTACTCATTAATGACGTCTTTAAGAGGCGGTGCCTCAAGAAAGCAGCCTCTATCCTCAATGACCCTCACCACCCAAGCCATGTCCTCTTCACACTGCTACCATCAGGAAGGAGGTACAGGAGCCTGAAGACACAAGCCCAACATTACAAAAACAGCTTTTTCCCCTCTGCCATCAGATTTATGAATGGAACCAGGCAACTGCCTACATTTTGATGAAGGGCCCAAGCCCAAAACATGGTTATGTATCTTTACCTTTGCTATATAAATAAAGTATGCTGTTTGACCCACTGAGTTTCTCCAGCATTGTGTGTTGCACTTTGTATAGGTCTCACTTCACCAGCCCAAGGAAACCCCAAGACTGACTTCATCTAGAATAGTGATTTGCAAACTTTTTTTTCCACTCACTTCTTTCTTCTTCTGGCTTTCCCTCCCACAGGATGATGATGGTTCCTTTCAGTCAGTTTGTGGGGGTTGATATGAGGATACCCCACTCCTCAGAAAGGAATAGTGTGTGCGTAAATAGATTTAGGTGAGTAGGGGGGTTGCACAGGTCCAGGCCGACCCTCTCGACATCCCCTCCCAGATCCAGTAGCATGGTGAGGTCAAAGACGGCTGGCAGAAGTTCTATTACAGTGAATGGCCAGATCAAGCTTCGATGGATGCAAGGGATGCCCTTTCCACGCTTCACATGTGTACTTGCGGGATGGCCATTGACCCGACAAGAGGGTTCGTTCACCCACCTGACCATGCAGCTGGTAGTACTGGGTTACATGGTACTAGTAGCACTCCGTATGCCATAGGTGCTCAGTGATTGATAAGAGATTACTTGTGGTACGTGAGTGGAAAGAAAAAGTTTGAAAACCACTGTTTTAATCGTACCTAATTGGCTCGTTATGTGTACTGTTTCATAACTCCAAAGGGAATGGGCCAATGACAGTTTTTCTCAAGCAAAATATTCCAGTAACAATTGGGTCTAGAGCAGTGGTTCTCAATCTTTTTTTCCACTCACATCCCACCTGAAGCAATCCCTTACTAATGACAGAGCACCTGTGGCATAGGGATTACTTCAGGTGGGATGTGAGTGTAAAGAAAATGTTTGAAAACCACTGGGCTAGATGAATTATGAGGGGCATGGAGAGAGTAGATACTTAGTCTTTTTTCAAGTCTGGGAGAAATGAGAGGGGAGGCATTTAGAGGAGGTTGAGGGGCAAGCTTCTCAGAGGGTGGTAGGTATATGGACCAACCTGTCAGAGGAAGTGGGTAGAGGCTATTTAAATGTCGTTCAGGCAGGAACTTGGGTGTGAATGGTGTGGAGGGATATGGGTCTAATGCAGTCAAATTTGAATAGATATCACAATTGTGGATGATTTAGCATTAAGGCCCAGTTTCTCTTTCAGATGCTGTGTGACCAGCACTTCATAAATGTAGCAAGAGGCCTCTACTCCAGCACTCAATATAGACCACCCTTTACTTTTATAATGATTGGCTGTCTGCAGAATATTCCACGCAGATCCTCTCCTTACATTAATCAATTATTCAACTCTTAAACCTCTAACGCCATCAAAATTACTCTACTCTGCAGTGGCAACACTAGGGTTGGTGTCACCCAGTGCGGTAACTCATGGTGTCACTCCCCCTCACCCCACCCCCACTTCCATGGACCGAGTGTGCTGAGCGTAGAAGTATGTATTCCTTGTTATGTCCGAGGTGTTTGGTGGGGGGGTTTTGTGGGCTCTGACGAGAGTTCATTACAAGGTTCAAAAAGTAAATGAGCATGGAGTTTTTAGCCTTGCTGGTACATCGATACGTGTAAGATGGGCTTATGAAAGATGTTTTTATTGTTGTAACTAACTACAGCGATATTTTTACAAAAAATAATAAATTCCTGCTAAAATACTGCGCAATTTTATAGACAGTCATTATGGTGTCACATTCTCTGATGGTGTCACCCGGTGTGGTCCGTACACCCCACTCTGCACTTTTGTTACAATTTTTTTCCAAATTATTCTTCAAATTTAGATGTACAGCGTGGGAACAGGGCTTTTCGGCAAATCGGGCCTGTGCCCCCACAAATACACCCAATTAACCAACAATCCCTGTTCATTTTGAAACCCACGCAGACCCGGGGAGAACGTACAGACTCCTTACAGACAGCGCGGGATTTCATTTTGCATTGTCCTCCAGTTTGGTTGACTTGCCTGGATAGCACGCAAAACAAAGTACTTGCGGATCTAAGGAATCAGCAGTACCTCAGCGATTCATGTACAATCAGGGCACAGCCACCCTAAGTCTGAGGCGAATCTTTGCCCAGATCATTCACAATCTTATTAATGGGCTGGATGATGTAATCCTGCTCCTATTTCTTTTGTTTTTATGCAAGTAATCTCTTATTATTTAACAAGTATTCCACCTTTCAATTTTTTTCCACTGATGTGGATTACCAAACACCTATTTCCCATTATTCTGCTTCCACCTGCATTGAAATCTCTTGGAATCCTTTCCACGGTCTAAACTGCCACCTAGCTTCAGATCACCAGTAGATGGATACAGCAGCCTCTTTTAAATTGCAGCCTCTAGGTGGCCCTCCTGGGATTCGGGTGCCATTACTGGGGCTTTTTAAATTGGAAGGGGATCAACCCATTAAATCACCAACCTGGCCATTTAAGGGGGATCCCGCCCTCGCAATGACATGTCGCGCACTCACCAGACGTACTGCCAGATGTTCAGATGCTGGCTGCCCACTGATGCATGCACGCAAGTGCTGACGCCACCGGAATAAGTGGGTTGGCCATTTTCCTGTTCAAATTGCCTGTGGACAAGACCTAGGTAAGTTTAACTGAGTTCCCTGACCACCTCTGAGGTAGGTCAGAGACCTGGTTGGATTCCAACGAGGTTGACTTGGTTGGACCCTTTCTAACTGCCACGTAACTGGGATGCTGTTAACCCCATTTTACATGACAGTTTGAAAGGGCCTACTGTAAAATCCCTGTAATCCAGAATTCAAGCAACTGGCAACCTCAGCAAAAAAAAAATCGAGGAAATAAATAAATATTTTTTTTAAAGTAATAAATAAAAATTTAAATAAAAGTTTAAAATTATAAAAATAAATGTTCTCTGATATAACTCATAAAACTTTGGCGAAGATGAAGATTCACCCAGCCGAGGGCCTTAGTTGTGCTTTGCTCAGAGCAGCTGTTTGAATAAAGTTGTGTGAAACAGCAATGACGTCGCCCAGGGTGAAGAGCTGGTTGATGTCGTTCGCCATTGGGGCAACTCTCTTAAAGTGTCTCCTTATCCCTGCTTAGTGAAAGTCACCCCAGTCAGAGGCTTTATCTGCAAACCTGGGGCAGAAGATAAAGCGACAGTTAAATGTTTTTAAAGAACGTGACTGAAAATAAAGCAAAATGCTTTTAAGGTTTATATACTTGAAGTTTGTTCAGTGTGAATACAGAATAGTATTTTTTGTCTTTTAAACTGTGCAATGCTGGTGAATTAGTTGGGCATGTAAGAGTGAGTCTTAAGCATCCAGAAATCCCCTGGCATCTACCAATCCCCATAGGAGCTAGATACTGGGGGTTTTACCATAATACATTTCAGGTTCTGGCTCCTTTATTGCCATGTACAAAATACACCAAATATTCCTCCTTTGTTTCCCCGTAAACATACACAAAGAGGTGCCAGCACCGCTAGCAAGAGAAGCAAAATTAGTGTCCCTCCAGAGGCAGAATGCATGTGGATCCCACCAGCTTCTCCTGTCACCTCCGCAGCCATACGACCTCCTGTCCACCCCAGCAGGGAACCCGAGCACAAGGCATCCCAGTCACCCTTGGGCCCTGGGTTCTGAACCAAAGTTGTCAGTGCCCAACACACCTACTCCCAATCTCCCCAACCCAGTCCTGGCCTGTTTACTTCTACTCTTCTTTTCCTCTATCCAATATGTAAATTTCTGTCCACACAAATGATTTAACATCCCCTAATCATTGCACGCTCTAATTTGCTTAATGTTTCTCGCTGATCTCCTCTCATGCTCGAAATTCCTTTTCCTCTTTGCTGAATTGTGAATTTTTCCAAGCCTTAGTTGAATGCTTTTCTTGGTCACTTTTTGGACCTTTAATACCTTCTTGATACTCATGCTTGATCATTTTTCCTGCTGTATTTTTCTTGCTGTTAAGGAATATTATGGCACTTTTCAATTATGTACTAATTGTTTAAATGTTAGCCATTAAAAGGTTGAACATGATCTTCGCAATTTTATACCGCATGCCTTACAATATGAAGTCAGACTCAGAATCAGAATCACACAGCTCGAAGTCCCAAGGACCAAACCCAAGCACCAAGGAAGGCCTCCGGCCCAAACCATTGCTAATATGTCTTTACCTCATATGGATGCTGTGAGATCGGCTTGTGAGTTTTCATTTGTGCAGTGTGGCACAGGGGCAACATCCTTTCCCCCATTTCTACTCTCTTCATCTTGTCATTTTAAAAGATAGTTCACATCTGCATCTAGGTCCTTCTACACCTTGAGGCTAACTTGTTGATACTGTGGCGGCTCACCACAAGGCAGGCGAACTGGCCCCGCTTGTAAGCCACGGGGCGGGGCAGCTGGCCAAAATGGCGCCATCGGGGGTTTCTCTTCCTTCCAGCTCGGGGCTCAGAAACCCGTGCTGGGGGACCACGTGACGCCTGGGTGACATCAGCGCCCTCCAGCATGGTTCTCAGCCAGGTCCAGGCTGGGAGTAAACCTGCAATAAACCAGTCTGCTCACTGAGCTCAACCATCTGTGGTTATTGTGTGTTATTGCAGGAGCAGAGTAGCCGCCGCTACAATTGGTGACCCCGACTGGTTCAAACGTCTTTGAACCCATCATGAGCGAGCCTGGGATCAGCGCTATAGCCGTGAAACTGCCTGAATTCTGGGTTCAGGATCCGAAGACCTGGTTCGGCCATGCGGAGGCCCAGTTTCACCTCCGCCAGATTTCGTCCGACACTACCAAATTCAACCATATGGTCACTGCCCTGGACCAGGCCACTGCCAGATGCGTGCTGCACCTTGTTCAGCACCCACCCGCCGAGGACAAGTATGAGACCATCAAGCGAGTGCTTACCAGGTCCCTCGGACTATCCAGACACCAGCATGCCGCTCGGGTGCTGCACCTCGATGCCCTGGGGGACAGGTCCCGATGGAACTGATGGACGAGATGCTCATGCTCATGCTTGAGCACACCAACTGCCCACTTTTCGAGCGCATCTTCCTCGAACATATGCCCGGGGACATCCGCACGCTGCTAGTTCAAGAAAGCTTCACTGACCCGACGAAGGTCACCCAGAAGACCCAAGAGCTGTGGCTCGCATGATTTTCGGAAGGCTCAGTGGTCCAGCAGATCACGAGGCATGGGCACAACCACGCCAAGCTCTCCCTTAGCGCTGCGGTAGAGCACCCAGCCCCTGCAGGGGCCCCCAAGAGCATAACCAAAGCCACAGCATCCGCTTCAGGCCTCTGCTTCTACCACCAGCACTGGGGAGCCAAGGCTCGGAAGTGTTGTCAACCCTGCTCATTCCAGGGAAACAACCAGGCTGACCGCTGTTAATGGTTGCGGCGGCTAGCCAAAGACATAGCCTTTTCTACCTGCGGGACTCAGTCAGCGGCTGGTGGTTCCTCATTGACTCTGGAGCCCAGATCAGCATCATCCCAGCCACAGCCATCGAATCCAGGAACCAACCTAGTGGACCTCCCCTCCATGCGGCCAACGCAACGGACGTATGGAGACAAGACAGTCCGCTTCCAGATGGGCCAACAGAATTTCGCGTGGAGGTTCACCGTCTCATCTCTCCCGACTGCCATCCTGGTGCAGACTTCCTCCTCGCACACAGGCTTCCGGTGGACATTTGAGGTAGGCACCTGGTGGACGCCCGTACCTTCCAGGCCATTCACCTTGACGCCTCCCACTCAGAGCAACCACAGATGGCCATGATCAGCACACCCAGAGACGAGTTCCAGCAGATCCTGGACGAGTTCCCGACACTCCTCAAGCCACAGTTCTCCACTGCCTCGCCGCGCCATGGGATGATCCACCACATCCCCACCCAGGGCCCGCTGGTTCACGCCAAGGCACGCCGGATCCCGCCTGACAAGCTCCAGGTAGCGAAGGAGCAGTTTTCGTACCTGTTAGAGCTGGGGATCATTTGACGGCCCGACAGCCTGTGGGCCTCACCTCTCCACCTGGTCCTGAAAGCCTCCGGTGGCTGGCGACCCTGCGGAGACTATCGACAGCTCAACGAGGCAACCATTCCTGACCGTTACCCCATCCCTCACATCTAGGACTTTACGGCCAACCTGCAAGGCGCGAGGGTCTTTTCCAAGGTTGACCTGGTGTGTGGATATCACCATCCTGGTGCACCCTGAGGACATACCCAAGACGGCCTTCATCACCCCCTTTGGCTTGTTCGAATTCCTGAGCATGACGTTCGGGCTCAAGAATGCCGCTCAGATCTTCCAGTGCCTCATGGACTTAGTGGACAAGGACCTGGATTTCGTCTTCATTTACTTAGACGACATCCTCGTTGCCAGCAGGGATCGGGTGCAACACAAGGCCCACCTACGTGCCCTTTTCTCCCGGCTGGCCGACTTCAGCCTCACCATCAATCTGGCCAAGTGCCAGTTCGGGAAAGAGTCCATGCAGTTCCTGGGCCATACCATCACGGCCGAAGAAGCCATGCCTGCTGCTGCGAAGGTTGCCACTATCAGGGAGTTCCCATGCCCCAACAACCTCAAGGGGCTCCAGGAGTTCGCGGGTATGGTCAACTTTTACAACCACAATAGTCCGAAGGCTAGAGTTGCTACTAATGGACAGATTTCAGAATCTTTTGATTTAACAAGGTCTACTAGACAAGGATGTCCATTGTCACCTGCTTTATTTGCTATAGTTATTGAACCTTTGGCACAGTCAATACGTCAAAATGAAAATGTTATGGGTATGAGAGTTTTGAATGAGGAATATAAGATTAATTTATTTGCAGATGATGTTTTATTATACCTGGTAGACTCTGATATTTCTTTACCAGCAATTCAAGAATCTTTAGAAAATTATGGTCAATTATCTGGTTATAAGGTAAATTGGGCTAAAAGTGAAATTTTGTCAATTTGTAAAGATGATTATTCGATTTATAAAAATATTACGAAGTTGAAGTGGACAAAACAAATTAAATATTTGGGAATTAATGTCAATACAGATTATCAAGATTTATATTCAATTAATTATCTTCCTTTAATAAAAAAGATTAAACTAGATTTGATTAGGTGGAAGGACTTACCTTTAGGTTTATTGGGGAGGATTAATACTGTAAAAATGAATATTTTTCCTCGGATACAATATTTATTTCAATCAATTCCTTATTTTTTTTTTAAAGTTTTTTAAAGGATTTATATAAAGCAGTTAGAGAATTTTTATGGAAGGGAAAATTTCCAAGGGTAGCAATGAAAAAATTGATGTGGGACTTTCAGTTTACCTAATTTTCAATATTATTATGAGGCAGCTCAATTTAAACTCCTTAGTGCATTAATGAATATGGAGGATCCGCCCAGTTGGGCAAAGATAGAACAGGCAGTTCTTTTAGAAAAATCTCCACATGAATTTTTGTTTCGATGGAATAAAAATTTGTTACGAACTTATGATGTACCAATATTGAAACACTTGCTGAATTTATGGACGAGTAAACTTGATAAAATGGGGATGAAAAATAAATGGTCTGGGCGATTGCCATTATATAATAACCAACTTGTTCCTTTTACGGTCTCCAATATCACTTTGAAACAATGGGAAAGGAAAGGAATAAAAAAACTTATCTGATGTTTTTTTGAAGGACATTTTTGATCTTTTGAGGAATTACAAAAGAAAGTTGGTATTAGTGGAAATTCTGTATTTGTGTATTATCAGTTAAGATCATTTGTAAAACAAATATGTGGTCGTCAAATGATTTTATTGCCTGAAACTAATTTTGAGAAATATGTACTTTCAATACCAGGAAAGGGGTATATATCTGATTTGTATTGTATTTTACAAGAAAATGAAAGTAAGAAAGATTGGGATAAAGATAAGTTGAAATGGGAAAAAGACTTAGGTTCTACAATAGCTGAGGAAGCTTGGATGTAAATTTGTCAAAACATTATTCAGAAATTGATTAATGCTAGATTAGCGATGATTAATTATAATTTTATACATCAATTATATTTAACACCAGAAAAATTTAAAAAATTTGGTCTTAGTAAGTCAGACTGTTGTTTTCGTTGTAATCAGACAGCTAGTACTTTTTTACATACAGTTTGGTCTTGTGACCAATTGCAACAGTTTTGGAAAGGTATTCAATCTATATTTAATAGATTATATAATATTTGTGTTGTTTTAGATCCTGATATATTTTTATTAGGGAATATGCAATCATTAATTGATTTAGGATTAAATGATTATCAGATTTCTTTTATCTATTTAGCTTTAGCAGTGGCCAAGAAATGTATAGCGTCTACTTGGAAACATAGAAATATAATAACTTTGGATAGGTGGTATTTAGAGATGAAGTCTTGTTTAATTATGGAAAGGATATCTTTTTCAATTCAAGATAAGATGTCTTTTTATAAGTTGAAGTGGACTCCATTTGTTAAGTATATGCAATTAAGTTTGATTTAAATGTTTCTAGATGTGATATTTTAGATCTGATTAAAAAAAAATTATTATTTTTATTTGTCATATTTTTCTTTTTTTGTGAGTGCTTTTTTATTATATAATATTAATTTTACTAATTCTTCACTCTTTATTTGTGGGAGGGGAAGGGTGGGGTTTTTTTATATATTTTTTTTAGTTTTTGTATATGTAGGGGGGTGGTTGTATTAAGTTAGGTTATTAATGTTGTATTGTAATTATATTATTTTATATCTTTTCTTTAAATGTCATTTTCTTTTTATTCCTGTGATAAAATCTTTAAATAAAGTTTAAAAAAAACTTTTACAACCACTTCATCCCGGGAGCTGCACGCATCATGCAGCCGCTGTTAGTGCAGCCAAGCACAAGACGCTCACTTGGAACCCAGAAGCCTGCACTGCATTTGAGGCCACCAAGGACACCCTCGCAAAGGCCGCCATGCTCGCCCACCCGCACACTGACCTGCATATGGCACCCTCTGTTGATGTCTCTGCCACGGCCGTCGGTGCCATCCTGGAGCAGCAGGTGAATGGGCATTGGAAGCCGCTGGCATTCTTCAGCCGCCTGCTCCATCCGCCAGAATGCAAGTATAGTGCCTTCGACTGCGAGTTACTGGGCATGTACCTCCAATCCGCTATTTTTTGGAGGGGAGGACTTTTACCATCTTCACCGACCACAAACCCCTCACCCAGGCGCTCGCGATGGCAAAGAATCCCTGGTCAGCCTGTCAGCAGCGTCACCTCTCCTTCGTGTCGGGGTTTACCATGAACATTCGGCACAAGGCTGGATAGGAAAATTTGGTTGCCAATGCTCTCTTGCGACTTGCCATCTGCGCGCTGATGCCCAGCCTCAACTTCGACCAGCTCGCCCAGGACCAGGAAGCTGATGAGGAGACGAGGGCCTTCAAGACCGCCATCACCAGCCTGCGATTCTGAGACCTCCCGACTCCGAGCGGCGAAGGCACCATCCTGTGCAATATCTCCTTGGGCACGTCGCAGCCAATGGCGCAGGCAGGTCTTCCATCACATCCATAACCTTTCATATCTGTCCATCAGGTCCACGGTCCGGATGGTGGCAGAACGGTTCATAAGGCATGGGCTGTGGAAGCAGATTGTGGGCTGGGCCAGAACATGCACCCAATGTCAGACGTCCAAGGTGCACAGGCACATCAGGGCGCCCGTACAGGAGTTCGAGCACATCCAGGAACGGTTCAGCCACATTCACGTGGACATCGTCGGGCCTTTACCCATTTCCCGTGGCAACCATTACCTGTTTACAGTGGTGGATCGCACCACTCACTGGCCCAAGGCGATCCCGATGCCAGACGCCTCCACCGATTCCTGCTCCCGAGCCCTGTTGCATGGTTGGGTCGCCCGGTTTGGCGTCCTGGGTCATCTCTCCAGCAAGCGGGGCGCCCAGTTCACATCTGCACTCTGGGCACAGCTCACCAACAGGTTAGGGATACAGTTACACCGCACCACGGGCTACCACCTGCAGGCCACCACCTTAAGTCGGCACTCATGGCCCGCCTCACCTGTCCTGACTGGACGGACGAACTGCCTTGGGTGCTCCTGGGCATCTGCTCCACTCCCAAGGAAGATCTGCAGGCGTCATCAGCTGTCTACGGTGCGCCGCTGACACTACCTGGTGAGTTCATCAACGCACCTCACAATCTCCAGCGGTTGCCGCACGAACTACTTCCTCACCTCAGGGCACGCTTGGACTCCTTCGAACCCCCATCGCCGTCCAGGCATGGCACCCACCTGTCCCACATTCCCGGCGAACTGCTTTCCATGGAATATGTTTTCGTTCGGTGGGGCCCAACCGTGGCACCTCTGCAGCAACCGTACGAGGGGCCTTAAAGGGTTTTATAGTGTTCCGGCTCGACATTCATGCTGGACTTGGGCGGCAGGCATGAGCTGTTTACCATGGACAGGCTGAAGCCAGCGCATCTCGATCCCACCGAGCCTGTGGTCATTGCCCAGCCTAATAAGCGAGGCCGCCCAGCAAAAAAGACATTGGCGCCAGTTCTGGGGGGGGGCTGTGTGGCGGCTCACCACAAGGCAGGTGAACCAGCCCCACTTGTAAGCCACGCTGCGGGGCAGCCGGCCAGAATGGTGCCGTCGGGGGTTTCCCTTCCTTCCAGCTTGGGGCTCAGAAACCCGGTGACGTTAGCGCCCTCCAGCGCGGTTCTTAACCAGGTCCAGGCTGAGAGTATAAGTGCAGCCCAGCAGCCTGCAATAAACTGTCTGCTCACTGAGCTGAACCCGTCTGGCTGTGTGTGTTATTGCAGGAGCAGTGTAGCCGCCGCTACAATACGATCTTACTGCCAAGAATTTGCTCATTTTTATCTGCCCCTTTACAGGCTTTTTGGCCCACACTTTTCATGTCCCCTTGCTATCATCCTTCTTGCTCTTACAAGTTTGCAAAATTGGTCTACACATCCAACTCCAATGTAGGTCAAACAAAATGATGGTCCCACCACTGACTCTCCATTCTGAAATGCAGTCAGTTTTTTCTATCCATTCTCTTTATTCCTGGGCCTCAATCTTACTGATTAATCTCATGTGGTAACTTCAAAATTCTTCTGATTCTGTGTCTATCTGGAAGCCACTTTAACATTAGGATTGTATCTGGCTCCACCATTACTCCTGGAAGCATGTTCCAGGCCCCTACCTCTGGGTAAAATACTTACCCATTAAACATCCTCCCCCTCACTTTAAGCAAGTATCATCCAGCCGCAGTGATTCTCAACCAGTGGGCCGCAGTGCGTTTCCATGTGGGTCTTTAAAAATGTTAAATAAAATATTTTAAATTAGATAAAGATGCATTTCTTATAGAGCTGCCTTTGACTCAGTCATTGCCACTAGTGGGCCAAGGCATGTTAAGCGACTAGGCCGGAAGCCAGGTGGGCCTAAAACCGGAAAAGGTTTAGAACCACTAGAGAACTGGAGTCTACTCTAGTTCATGATACTTGTTATCTGGAGAAATTATTTTGTCCATGTACCCAAGATTTTATAAACTTCTCTCAGGCCTCCCCTCAGCCTCCTGCACTCCAGAAACAAAACAACCTGTCTGTCCAATCTCTCATCAACATCCTGGTAAATCTCTGTACCCTTTCCTGTGCCTCCACCTACATCCTATAATTGGAGCAACAAGAACCGCACACAGTATTTCAAATGCAGGCGGACCAAAGTAACTTCCCTACTTTGATCCAATGAAAGTGAGCATGCCATATACGTGTACCACTCTCTCTACTTGCATGTCCAATCTCAATGAGCTGTGAACTGGAATCTCAGATCCATCTCCAAGTCAATGCTTTTAAGAGCCCTGCCATTTACTGTATACATTCCCCAAACATTTGACCTCAGTGCTACACCTCACACATGTCCTGATTAAACTCCATCTGCTATTTCCTAGCCCACAACATGGAAATGATCAATAACTAGTTCCATTCTTTTACATCTCCCCTACACTGTCCACAACTCTTCCAGTCTTGGAGTCATCTCCAAACGTACTAACCCACCCGCCTACTTTTTTTCATCTACGTCATTTATATAGTTATTAACAAGGTCCCCAACTCTGATCCTAGTCACAGACCTCCAACCCTGAAAACTGCCTTCCACCACTACCCTCTGCCTTTAACGAGCCAGTCAATGTTGAATCCAAACTATAAATCCACCATGTATCTCCATCTTCTGAACTAGCCTGCCATAGGGGACTTTGTCAATTGCCTCACTAAAATCCATGTGAACGGCATCCACTGCCCTACCCTCATCACCCAATTTTGACGTCTTCTCAAAATACTCATATTGATAAGACATGACCCGCCCCTCAGAAAATCATGTTGACTGTCCCTAATCTGACCATCGCTTCCAAATGCAGACAAATCCTATTCCGAAGTATCCTTTCCATTGGTTTCCCGACCCCTGATCTGAGACTCACTGGCCAATAATTTCATGGATTATCCTGTTTCTCTTCTGGTACAACGTGAGCTACGCCGCAGTTCTCTGGATCTTCTGTCACTAGTGAGGATGAAGCTATCTTATCAAGGTCCCAGCAATCTTTGCACTTGCCTCTTTCGATAACGTTGGATTGTGAGGAGAATTAAATGGGATCAGTGCAGAGTGATGGCTGGCACAGGCATAAGGGGCCCATTTCCTCCTGGTGTCCTTTCTCTCTGATCCTTGTTCTATCCTCAGCCCTCCAAATGATAATTTACATTTCAAAAGTGCCATGCTGGAGAAACCTGGCAGGTCAAACAAGTGTACTTTATGTAGCAAAGATAAAGATACATAATCAACGTTTCAGGCTTTGTCCTTCATGGGGGAAGATCAAAATATCGGCAGACACCCAATCAAAATGATAGGGGGGAAGGGAGCCTGCTGACAGGGGTAATTTACACAGTATGTCCTTGATAGGTTTGCATAGGTCAGCATAAAATGATGGGTTGAAGGGCTGTGCTGTAATTTCAATGTTCTATATAAATCCATGAAAAAAGCCTGCATTGAATTCAGCAATTGTGATTTATCGTTGAAGTTGTCAGTGTGAATTTCTACTCCAAGTAAATGGAAGGTATTTGGAAACCACTGAGATAAGCAAAACGGGAATCTTTAAGGCTCTTAAAATGGACAACCCCTGGATGAGCTAAAATGCAGGGAAAGAAGGGTTATTATCCAATGAAATCTGAAATGCTCCATTTATTGCCTGCCACATTCATGGTGACGTGGGATGGTCTCCTGCGCACCAACCTTCTCCTGAAAACATAATCAAGATGAAGAAAATTAAAGTGAGTACAGATGGAGAGAACACTACCATGAGTAAATAAAATTTTTTTTTTATTGAAATCAAATGGCTTTATTTAATATCTGAGAATTAATAATAGTTTACATCTTTAGGATTATAAAACATTTATGATACAGAAAGAGGCAGTTCACCTCATTGTGTTCATATTCGTTTGAAAAATAGAGACCGAGTCTGATCCCGTTTGTGTCCGTAACCCTACACATCACTTTGGATACAAAACCAGGTCCAGTGAAACTCCAGTAACATGGCAATCTTCGGACTGCAGTTAACTGGAATAACATATTTTACAGACGGTTGATTGTTATTCATTGTAAATACTCCAACATATGGTTAATTTTTCATTTCACAGTGTTATAGGACGTTTTCTGGTGAACTGGATGCGTTTAAAGAGACAACAAGAACCATAGGTCTGTTGAGTCGAATGGGAGCCGGATAACAGAGGACAAGATGTCCATTCCAAGAAAAATATAACAAGGGGAGATATCCCACCAATTGAAAGCCAGCAAACAAACCAAAAGAATGCTTTACAACAATGCATCATCCAGCTGAGTGCCCAGTTCATGGTAACTATATAGTTTGTGTAATTATATGGTTGGCTAGCCAATCCACAGAAATTCAGCTAACAACCAGAAAAACAACAGATAAGCAAACAATGTAAGGTCAGATGACCGACCAACAAAAAACAAAGCCATCGACAGAAGGCTAACTGGCCCTGAGAATTTGGAATCCAGCTGAGTAAAGATCAGAAGATCAAGCATCAGGAATGTGCCCTAACCATCAGAAAACTATAATCGATCAACATGCAAAAGCACATCAGATAATTGGTCAGCTGGGCTTTCGATTGTCAACATTCTGATAATTTTTGTGGTTGCTTAGCTGACCTTTTGGTGATTAGAAAGCTGGCATGTTTGTTCTTTGTCTAACTATTTGACATGTTTGTAGTTTCCTTGATCATCCTTTGGTTAAGTTGACCTATTGATTGAAATACTGGCCTTCAATTAATTAACAGTAGCTTGATAGTTTGTTAACTCTGTGGTATCTCCTTGCTGCTCTATATTGTGTCTTTGAATAGATTCTAATATTCTGTTAGTTGATAAGCTGTCCTGAGCTTGATTGGTTGGCTAACCAACCTGTTGGCTTTCTAATGGTTATCTAGCCTCCTGTTCATTAATTAGTGAGCCTTCTGTTCAGTAATTAGTTAGCTGAACTCTAGTGGTATCTCGTTTTCTGTTGGTTGCTTAGATAGCTTAAGTGTAGCTATCACATTGATTGGTTAAATGGCCTTCTGGTTATTACAATGGTCTCCTGTAGGTTGGCCTTCCAATCTTCTCTTAATTGGATTCTATTGAAGTATAACGTGGTGGTCTTTTCGTGGTTATGGAGCTGGTTATTTTGAAGGCTTTCCATTGTTTGGGTACCTCAATAGCCATCGAATCCCCCGGTTGGTTTACTCCCCTTTTTGTTGGTGAGTCGGTTGAACTTTGGATGATGATATTAAGCTGATTCTTTGTCAGAGGCCTTGTGGCTGTCTTTTAATAACTGGTCAACTGGATTTGCTGGCACATTTGTAGTTTAACTGGGTTCGCTAGCTTTCTGGTCTTTGGGTGTTTGCATTGGAGCTGACCTTGCAATTGGTTTGTTGGGCTTGTGCAAGCTGATTGGCTGGTCCAGTGTTTGACTGTGAGAAGGTTGGATGGCTTTCTTTCTGGTGAAGCCACTCCCTGATTGTTAATTGGGTTTCCTATATCAATCTGGCCATCAGGTTGGTTCTCTGACCCTCCGATAGTTATCGTTTTTGCCCTACTGACTGGTTGGCAGATTGTTTAATGGTTGGAGCCTTTCTGTGGCTTGGTTACCTGTCAACCTGATGGTTTGCTTGCCCTCTGATTTCTTGTTGCCTGCTGATATTTGGGACATGGTCTTTGATGAGCTCTCAGCCTTGCTGATTGGGCAGCTGGGCTTGCAATGGAAAATAACAAATCTTTTAATGATTTGCTGGCCTTCTGATTGTTGGTTGTGCTGCATTTTGTCACCTGGTGATGTTTTGTTGGCTTTCTACTTCCAGATAGTTGATATAATGGTCTTCTGCCCAGTGGATTGTGCTAAGTGAGTGGGCCACAGAGCTGGTAGATAGGGTGGATGTGATTGCTGGGCGAGTATTCTTTGGTAGCTGGGGGATGGATCTGAAATGGCAGCTAGTTTCGTGGCTCCTGACTGCCTGCCGCATTGGATCGATTTTTGGACCCATGACGGGGTTTTGTGCACTTCCTTTGTTCAATTTCTTCTTCAGTTGGTCAGGTCCTGGTTTTCTGGGTCTGGATCTCAAAGCAAAGTTTGGGAAGAAAGAGATGAACATTGAGACTTGTTTTCTTTTCCGCTGATTAGTTCCAGGTGAGACCCAGGAGGTTTCTCATCCACTCGTAGATAACAAAACTGATGCTCACGGCCGGGACAACCTTGATGCAGTTGGGTGTGAATCCTCGATAGAAGCCTCTCAAACCGTCCTCTCGCATGATGGTCATGATGTGTTGAACCATGCTCACCTGTGTCCCATCTTTACAAATAGCTATAGAAAGAAAAAGAGTTCTGTGTTACATGTGGAACAACTTAATCCATTGCTTAGTACATGTTCAAGATTCAAGCAAGGTTATTTCTAAATGTTAAGGTTTTCATCCTTTTGACAGAGATTAGGAAGAACTTCTTTAGCCAGAGGGTCGTGGATCTGTGGAACTCACTGCCGCATTCAGCAGTGGAAGCCAGATCACTGGGAGTATTTAAACAAGAAATAAACAAGTATCTCATTAGTGAGGGCATCAAGGGATATGGGGGAAAAAGCTGCAAATTAGCACTAGTGTAGAGTAGCTTAATGTAGATTTACAGAACAGACTTGATGGGCCTAGTGGCCTACTTCTGTTTCATTGTCTTGTAATCTTGTGATTTAAATAATTGAAATATTGAGGACATAATAGATTATATTATTGTTAATTATTTGAATGATAATACATCAACATAATTCCTTTAAAAGGTGTGACATAATGTTTCGTTTAGATAGCAGTTTTTACACCAGTGAAAGGGGACAATAGGCCACAATTTTGGGATAAAAGGATGTCAATTTAAAACAGAAATGCAGAGAAATTTCTTTATGGTTGCGAGTCTGTGGAACTTGTTGCCACAGGTGACTGAGGAAGGTAGGTGGTTGGAGTGTATTTAAGGCAGAGTTTGACAGGTATTTGATTAGTCAGATCATCAAAGCTTACGGGGAGAAGGCCAGGGAGTGAAGATGAGTGATCAGGATCAGCTTATGATTAAATGGCAGGGCAGACCTGACAGGTGGCTGGAATCCGGCTTGTGGGAACCCGGTATCGGCACCAGGATCCATGAGGGCTCGTGAAGGGCCTCAAATGCTGACAGCTTCTTAATCATATCGGGGTTTGGAAACGGGGGGTCGAAAAGAAAGATCTGATGCCTGGAGCTTGGGGTCCCTGCTGGACTGGACAGGAGGACGCGCTGCTCTAAAGGTTATGGGGGCGTGGGAGACAGCAACATCACAGGCACGATGTCTTTTATGCTTCCCTTTCTCATTGTGGCAGAGGAGCTGTGGAGAATCTTCATGTGCCTCACACATTGTGTGTATTTAGTGCATTGACAAAAAGGGATCTGGGATCCAAGTAAAAACACAATGCTGGAGAAACTCAGCAGATGGATCGAAAGATGCTTTCATTGTGGACTAACACTTGGAATGGAGTGGTCCGAGATTGCACCTTGAGCTCTTACTGCCTGCAGCAAAAGTACTTAGACCCAGACAGCAGCAACAAGAGGTCACCATGCCTCCCAATGCCAAGGCTAACCCTCCAGGATTCTGTTTCATCTCTCCTATACATAGGGTGTTGTGAGTTACACACAGTCCCTGCTGCCAGCTCGGCCCAATTCTGCATTGATCTTGGAGCAGCATCACAATACTGGAATATCAAGGGAGTGGTTGACGCCACAAATTTCATCTTGGGACGTCCTGCAGTCTCTCGTTTCACGTACCTTTTCAGATCAAACTATTCCCTGTGTTATTTTTTTCTTAATTTTGAAATACAGTGCAACAAGAGGCCCTTCTGGCCCATGAGCCTGGCTGCCCAAATACCCCCAAGTAACAGTTAGTACGTGTTTGAAACCTGAGGAAACTGGAGCAGCCAGAGGAGGCCTATGCAGACACGGGGAGAATGTACAAACTCCTTACAGAGAGCCCCGGATTCAATCCTGTAATCATTGACACTATAACAATGTGGCACTAACTGGTCTCTCTTATCTCACTGAACGATGTAGATTTTGCTTCCTGAATATTTTGGGTGTATTTTATAGATGTTGGGCTGCCGATCACGAAAATCACCTTAAAATTTTCCTGTGGCCTGGTTCTGTTCCTTTGTCTGTGATCACGCACCTTTTAGTTGGAACCATTTTTTTCTTCTGATTTCCTGCCATGTTTACTTCGAGCATACAAAACTGTGAAGTGCAACACGTCGCTGAAAATTTATTTTCTCCATTTGCACTTGGACTCCTTCCCCGCTGATCTCGGTGACGAACATGGGGAAAGGTTTCCCCAGGACGCTGCGGCCACGGAAAAGCGGTATCAGGGTAACCAGGATCCATGAATGCTGGTCAACTATTGTTGGACACTGACATGAGAGGCATCAGATGCTGAGTTCAAGCAAAAATCAGCAGCAAGAACTTTTTTTTAGGTCAGTTGAACTAACGCAATGTCTCAGCGTCATACGATTAAACATACTAAATTTAATAAAAGTTGACGTTTCTCCAACTTCCGATCTGATTAGAAACAAATCTAAAGTTATATTTGTGTTCAGCTTGAACCTGTGTATCATAATTCCCAAATTCTTTTCAGGAAGCAGACCTTTTGAAAAATATCATTTCTGATGTATTTGCTCCTGTATTTCAGAAGCCCACTGACAAGTTCCATCAACATTACAGTGATACCTTCTTTTAGCTCCCCTGTGATTTTGTTCAGTCTGCAAGTCACCGATGTCACCCAGTAGCCAGTGAGTGTGCTGCAAGAACCTTGAACGGAGTGTGAGAGGGCCTCACCTTGTGCTTGCATCTTGGTCCTGATGAGAGCTAGGGGGTAGCTGCCCAGCTGGCCGCAGGTGCTGGAGGTGGTGCCACAGCCAAGATAGATGAAGATACCAGGGTCTTTTGGGTCATGGGTGTACCATTGGCAATAGCCTTTCTTCAAACACTGCCATTGAAATGAAGGAAAATTCACAAATGAATAAGACGTTGCTAAAGAACACTTCAAAACAAACATGTCTGTGTGCAGATATTTAAATGTTTTAATTCTTTAAATTTACTTACAGCACAGCAGAAGCCAATTCTGGCCCATGAAACCCATGCTGCCCAATTAACCTGCCAATTCTGTACAGTTTTGGAGGGTGGGGGAAACCAACGCAGATCACAGGGGAGAGCGTATAAACTCATTACAGACAGCGTTGGATTCAAACCTGCGTTGCTAGCTCTGCAATAGCGTTGTGCTAACCAATACAATAATCATTCTGAGCTCCACTCCAATTGTTCACAATGTTTCGACTTCCTCTTTAAAGATCTATTCTCCACATCCTCTGGGATGAAGATTCTCGACTCTACAAGTTCCTGCGCACTGCATTTCTAAATGTCCATCCCACAGTGTTGTACATGCGCCCCATCACCCTTGAGGCTCTCCCGCCAGTGGAAGTATCTTGACGTTAATCCTTGTTTCAATTGGATCACGCCTCCTCCTCCCACCCCCCCCCCACCATTCTCCTGAACTCCCAACATCGATCAATCGATCCTCTCTCATTAAGCCCAAAATATTTCTTCATCAAACTTACTTCGTAGACAGTCAGCTCAATGCCTGCGTAAGGGATGATGCCAAGTAGGTTTGGGAGAAAGCCTTTGTAGAGTGCAGCAAGCCCTTCATTTCTGACAAGAATTTTCATGCAGTTGTTGATCCCTTTGTACTGCCCTGTGTTCCCAAGGGCCAGTCGTGTCTTCAGCACCTGGACCAGTCAGAAATCCTTGTTAGACCCTCCTGACCTTGGGATGCCAACCATTCTAGATAAAGGTTTTTCTTTCCCCAAAACCAAGTCAAAATAATATTTCAGAAATGAGCCTCGTGTCATCTGAATTGTATGGACTTGTGCAGAGATTTGAGCTTCCCAGAAAAGGTGTAATTCAATTTGTTAACCTGAGCTTCCAAAAGGCTTTTGATGAAACATGGTACAATAAAACCCGTTATCCAGAATTCAAGTAACTGGCAACTTCATGCAGCAAATTGTGGAAAATAAATAGGTTAAAAAAAAATACAGGTTTTAAAATTGCCAAGCCTTGCCGTTTGTTCTCCATTCAAGCAAAATACAGTCTCAAACTACAGGAAAACTTCACTTATCCGGCATCTACCAATCCCCATAGGTGCCAGATACCAGGGGTTTAACTGTACATCTCACACAGTGGATTCCGTGGGAAAGCCTGTAAACCTGAATGAAAGCACAGTGCTTTTTGCTGAATCTTTATTCGCATAGAATGGATGCAGAAGTTTGTAAAGGACACAAATTTTAATGAGCAATGAACAACTATGAACTACTTTAATTCCAGTTTAAAAAGAGTGTTGAGCATATAAGCAAATGTGTCCCGTTACACTTTAAAAGTCTGTTGGATTCCTTGTGTCCAATCTTGATTCAATATTCCTTTGTTGCCATGTAATAAAACAGGTGCAATATTACTCAAAATTGAGCTTAGTCTGCTGTAAGGCAAAGATTCCCCATCAGCGGAGATTGCTGGGTGCCCCTTACAGTCAGAGAAAAAAAAGGAATAAAAAGTTTCCCCCAAAGTCGCTAAGTGTCCATGGATTTGCATCTAGCGTCCCTACGGCATCTGTGGTCACACAGCCTTCAGTTCTAACCGGTATCAGGGCAACTGGAATCCATCAATGCTGACCAACTATTGTCGGACATTTGCGCAAGAGGCATCAGATGCTGAGTACAAACGAAAATCAGTAGCCAAACATTTTTAGGTCAGGTGAACTAACACAATGTGTCAGCGTCAGTATGCAAGTAAACGTTAAATTCAATAAAAGTTTATTTAATGTTTCTCCAACTTCCTACATGATACAGCAAATCTGTAATTATTGTTGTGTTCAGTTTGAAATTGTTTATCATAATCCCTCATTTCAGGAAACAAAAACATTTGGGGAGGAAAAGAAAAATTGTTGTCCAGTGTTATCTGCTTGTTTCTACATTGTGCTTTGTAGGAGTTTTCTGTGTGCAAATTGGCCTCTCCCCGTTTTGATTAGCCGGGATTGGTATGTACCGAAAAAACATGCTGAACTATTATCTGACCAGCCCTCAGCCCTGCAGAACCCTCCCATTTATGTGCCTATCCAAAAATATTTTAGATGTTGAAATGATAGCTCGTCCCACATTTTCACCACTCCCATGTGTGGTAGTTTCACGGAAACCTTTAAACATATGATCTTTCACCCTAAACTCATGACGTTTTGATCCGGTCTCAACTAAACCTCCGTAGAAAACCCCTGCTTGGATTCACTCTATAACTTTGCAAACCTCCTTCCAATCCCCCCTCATTCTCCGATACTGTGGAGAATGAAGTCCTAACCTATTTCACCTTTCCCTGTAACTCTACTCCTCAGGTTCTGGCAACATCCTATCAATCTTCCATGCACCCTCAGCATTTGCGTGATCTTCAGGGAACCCTGGATACTACCTCCAATGGATAGACGATGGTCTGAGCAGTGACTCCTGCAAGAGATCCTGCTGCAAAGCGTTGATGGATATCCAGCTTGGTGTGGCTGTCGCTGAAAAGCCTCTTGTACTGTTCAAAGATAGACAAAGGAACAGCGTCATTACTGGGGGAACATTCCTCTGTTCATTAATTTATAATTGCTTGGTTATGTCAACACCCTGTTGAAGTTATTAGACTTTTTGCTGAGGTTTGGGTCTTACAGAGGGCAGGAGACCAGAGACCAAGTCCTGCATGATTCCCTTGAACACAACCCACCCATCTTCCATCGCACTCTCACTTTTACCCCACCCCCAATGCCTACTCAGGTTGCTGGTTCAAAACCATGTACTACACCAGCCTGGTCAAATGGGCCTTTTCCAGAACTAGACAAAATAGAAACAGCAGATGGAATTTAATCCAGACAAGTGGTACATTTTGGAAGAGGAAAGTATATAATAAGTGGCTTAACCTTCAGAGTATTAGTGTACAGATGGATTTCAGGGCATGTCCACATCTCCCTGAAGGTGGCAACACAAGAATGTATGCCACTTGTTTGGCTTTATCTGTCATTTCGCTGAATATAAAAGTTGGAAAGTTGTATGGCAGCTATATAAAACTTTGATTAGGCTACATATGAAATATTGTGTGTAGTTCTAATCATTTCACAACAGGAAAGATGTGGAAGCTTTTGAGGCAGAAAAGGTTCACCAGGATCTCTTCATTCCTGATGAAGGGCTCAGGCCTAAACATCAACTGTAAAACACAAACATCCGTAGACACTGTGGTTGAAAAATGCTGGAGATACTCAGCAGGTCGAACAGTGTCCTTTATATAGCAAAGGTAAAAAAAAAATGTATTTTTATTTTGCTGTATAAAGGACAATTTGATCTGCTGAGTTTCTCCAGCATTGTGTTTTTACCGTGACGTCAACTCTTTTACCCTTTATGGACGCTGCATGACCTGCTGTGTTGTTCCAGCACTTTAGCAAAGTTTTCTGTAGAAGGGTCCTTCCTGTGGTTATTGAGCCAATTACCTTGTCGTACGCCAGAAACTTGATGCCGGTCTCGGGTGCTATTTTCATCACATTGACACCGTTGCCTCTCCAGAGTGAGGTGTAACCCCCCTCTTTCACCATGGCCTTCAGGCTGCCCAGCAGATTGACACCTTTGGAATCATTGACCTGGTGGAAGGAGAACTAGAACAGCTTTAAATTAAATAGCTTTTCTGATGCAGGTGTGACGGAGTATATAGATATATTTTGGGGAGATAAATTGGGAAAGGTTTGTTAGAGCAGGTTACATACAAACACTTTAAAACAGACCTTATTTAAAATACTGGAGTTCTGCCCCATGCTAGACATTTCGGGGCCTCGGAGCTTTTTCAAGAGTTTTGGAGAGTGCTCAAGAGACTTCACTAATGGACTGTTGCTTACAAAAGCAAAAGAATCTTGCTGGAGCTGCAGATTGTCTGTGGGAGAGCTTGCTGTTCTAAGGGGGTCATGCAGTTTTACAAGCAGAGAGAGTCAAACAGGCTTTCTCTCAGAGAGGGAGAGAGAGACCGAGAGATCACTTGTACAGTGTTACAGCAAGCAGAAGTCGCTGGGACTGAAATAGGACAAGCTGGCAAGCTTACGGAAAGCCCATTTGGAAGACGGCCTGGTCAAAGCCCTTGTGGTTCATGCAAGAGGAGAGGACTGGCTATCTAATGTTTCACTCAGAGTAAGAGAAACAAAAAGGAAGTCTGTGGTGACCTGAAAGAAAGAGGCTATCATCTGGAGAACCCTGAAGGGGCCAGTTTCATCAGCAAGACATTGGAGGGGCTGATGGAAGTACATCAGTTGTGGATGTCCTGGAACAACAAATCTCTCTCTGAAAACTGACAAGAGCCTTCCTGAGCAGTAACCATTTACCTTTCAAGCACCAAAGCCTGGTGAACTTTATCAATGTTAAATTCTGTACACGTATTAGAATTGCCTGCAACCAGTGAACTTGGAGGAATGAAAAGTGAGAATGGACTGTGAATCAAAACATTTCTGAACTTACACACACACGTGTGCTTAGAATTAGAAGGGGGTTAAGTTATGTTAAGTAAGTCAATAGAGATAAGTTAAAGTTTGATTCTGTTTTCATGTTTAAAGATAATTAAAAACAACTTTTGTTTAAGTAACCATTAGTCTTGGTAAATATCTATTGCTGCTGGGTTTATGGGTCCTCTGGACTCGTAACATGGGTTTGACATCTTTCTGGAACAATTTGATTTCTACTAGAAAAAATGGTTTAACTACATGATACCTCATGGGCCTGACCTTATTCAATGATTGTTGTTTTAAAAAAAAATCATTCCCTCCTTGTACATAGTATTCTCCTTTTTCTTGTTCTGTCTTTCTTATCTCCTTAAGTGTATACCTTAGATTAAATATTAGGTGGAAAATCATGGCAAATATGAATATATGTATATTAGCTGAGATGCAGAGGGATTTCTTCAGCCAGAAGGTGACAAATCTGTGGAGTTTATTGCCACAGACGGTTGTAGCGGCCAAACCATTGGGTGTATTTAAGGGAGAGATTGATAGGTTCTTGATTAACCAGGGCATCAAAGGTTATGGGGAGAAGGCTGGGCAGAGGGGCTGAATAACCCATTTCTGGTCCTATGTCTTATGGGTCTATTTAGGTGAGCATTTGAAATACTATGGCATAGGCAAATGGGATAGGTTTGGTTCACCAAGAAAGTCTGCAGATGCCAGGGTCAAGTGAAAACATTCTGGAGAAACTCAGCAGGTCACACACCATCCGTAGGAAGTAAAGGGTAACCAACAATTCGTCACATATAAGCCTGAATAGAAAGGTGGATGGGGGGGGGCGGAAGAGAGAGGGAGGGAGAGGAGTGAATGCTCAATGACCGGCATCTGCCAAATAACACGATGTCTTTATGACTGTGTGAACATTGTCTTTGTTGCTAATGGAATTTGAATTGGAACAGTTTGCATCGTGGTTACTGCACCGGGGGCCTGGTTCAAATCCCGCACTATCTGTAAGCAGTTTGTACATTCTCCCACCATTTCAAAATGTTGTAGATCAATTGGGTGTAATTGGGTGGCATGGACTCATGAGCCAAAAGGGCCTGTTACCGTGCTGTATGTTTAAATTTAAATCTTGGTGCATCTGATGGCAGGACCACATCTGCAGCACTGCCTTGCTGATTTGTTCTTGTTTGAGGCAAGGATATATTTGTATCGGAGGAAGTTTCCAGAAGGTTGATCCCTGAGATAAAGAAAGAGCATGATGCTCCAACTCACTGGAGAAGTGGCAGAATCTTGAGTCATAGCAGATTCAGAGGACTGACAGGTGAGGGGCTATGAGAATGAATTGAAGCTTGCACCAAGACTAACTTTTCCACGGTGATGCTGTGGTGGTACACCACTGGCCTACTGCAGGGGGCTACCTCTGTACCTGCAGGAGTGTAAGGGAACAGGACATCACCTGGCCGGCTGCCAATCAGTCATCCTGAAGGGATCAAGCCCCACCCGGTCGGGCGTCAATCACCCTGCACCTGCCTCCTGAAGCTCACTCAGAGTTACTGCAGCTACAGCCAGCCTGACTCTGTGGAAGTCTCTGGCTAACAGCACACCACAAATGCAGGACTGTGTTTGCGCAATGATGCCATGGACGGGAGAGGAGGGAGAGATCCAGGACTGTTTGCACAGTGATGCTGTGGACGGGAGAGATGCAGGACTGTGTTTGCGCAGTGACGCTGTGGACGGGAGAGATACAGGACTGTGTTTGCGCAGTGACGCTGTGGACGGGAGAGATGCAGGACTGTGTTTGCGTAGTGACGCTGTGGACGGGAGAGATGCAGGACTGTGTTTGCGCAGTGAAGCTGTGGACGGGAGAGATGCAGGACTGTGTTTGTGCAGTGTTGCTGTGGACGGGAGAGATGCAGGACTGTGTTTGTGCAGTGTTGCTGTAAACGAGAGAGATTCAGGACTGTGATTGCGCAGTGACGCTGTGGACGGGAGAGATGCAGGACTGTGTTTGCGCAGTGACGCTGTGGACGGGAGAGATGCAGGACTGTGTTTGCGCAGTGACGCTGTGGACGGGAGAGATGCAGGACTGTGTTTGCGCAGTGAAGCTGTGGACGGGAGAGATGCAGGACTGTGTTTGTGCAGTGTTGCTGTGGACGGGAGAGATGCAGGACTGTGTGCAGTGTTGCTGTAGACGAGAGAGATGCAGGACTGTGTTTGCGCAGTGTTGCTGTAGACGAGAGAGATGCAGGACTGTGTTTGCGCAGTGTTGCTGTGGACGGGAGAGATGCAGGACTGTGTTTGCGCAGTGACGCTGTGGACGGGAGAGATGCAGGACTGTGTTTGCGCAGTGACGCTGTGGACGGGAGAGATGCAGGACTGTGTTTGCGCAGTGACGCTGTGGACGGGAGAGATGCAGGACTGTGTTTGCGCAGTGACGCTGTGGACGGGAGAGATGCAGGACTGTGTTTGCGCAGTGACGCAGTGGACGGGAGAGATGCAGGACTGTGTTTGCGCAGTGACGCAGTGGACGGGAGAGATGCAGGACTGTGTTTGCGCAGTGACGCAGTGGACGGGAGAGATACAGGACTGTGTTTGCGCAGTGACGCAGTGGACGGGAGAGATGCAGGACTGTGTTTGCGCAGTGTTGCTGTGGACGGGAGAGATGCAGGACTGTGTTTGCGCAGTGACGCTGTGGACGGGAGAGATGCAGGACTGTGTTTGCGCAGTGACGCTGTGGACGGGAGAGATGCAGGACTGTGTTTGCGCAGTGACGCTGTGGACGGGAGAGATGCAGGACTGTGTTTGCGCAGTGACGCAGTGGACGGGAGAGATGCAGGACTGTGTTTGCGCAGTGACGCAGTGGACGGGAGAGATGCAGGACTGTGTTTGCGCAGTGACGCAGTGGACGGGAGAGATGCAGGACTGTGTTTGCGCAGTGACGCAGTGGACGGGAGAGATGCAGGACTGTGTTTGCGCAGTGACGCAGTGGACGGGAGAGATGCAGGACTGTGTTTGCGCAGTGACGCAGTGGACGGGAGAGATGCAGGACTGTGTTTGCGCAGTGACGCAGTGGACGGGAGAGATGCAGGACTGTGTTTGCGCAGTGACGCAGTGGACGGGAGAGATGCAGGACTGTGTTTGCGCAGTGACGCAGTGGACGGGAGAGATGCAGGACTGTGTTTGCGCAGTGACGCTGTGGACGGGAGAGATGCAGGACTGTGTTTGCGCAGTGACGCAGTGGACGCGAGAGATGCAGGACTGTGTTTGCGCAGTGACGCTGTGGACGGGAGAGATGCAGGACTGTGTTTGCGCAGTGACGCAGTGGACGGGAGAGATGCAGGACTGTGTTTGCGCAGTGACGCAGTGGACGGGAGAGATGCAGGACTGTGTTTGCGCAGTGACGCAGTGGACGGGAGAGATGCAGGACTGTGTTTGCGCAGTGACGCAGTGGACGGGAGAGATGCAGGACTGTGTTTGCGCAGTGACGCAGTGGACGGGAGAGATGCAGGACTGTGTTTGCGCAGTGACGCAGTGGACGGGAGAGATGCAGGACTGTGTTTGCGCAGTGACGCAGTGGACGGGAGAGATGCAGGACTGTGTTTGCGCAGTGACGCAGTGGACGGGAGAGATGCAGGACTGTGTTTGCGCAGTGACGCAGTGGACGGGAGAGATGCAGGACTGTGTTTGCGCAGTGACGCTGTGGACGGGAGAGATGCAGGACTGTGTTTGCGCAGTGACGCTGTGGACGGGAGAGATGCAGGACTGTGTTTGCGCAGTGACGCTGTGGACGGGAGAGATGCAGGACTGTGTTTGCGCAGTGACGCTGTGGACGGGAGAGATGCAGGACTGTGTTTGCGCAGTGACGCTGTTGACGGGAGAGGTGCAGGACTGTGTTTGCGCAGTGACGCTGTGGACGGGAGAGATGCAGGACTGTGTTTGCTCAGTGACGCTGTGGACGGGAGAGATGCAGGACTGTGTTTGCGCAGTGACGCTGTGGACGGGAGAGGTGCAGGACTGTGTTTGCGCAGTGACGCTGTGGACGGGAGAGATGCAGGACTGTGTTTGCGCAGTGACGCAGTGGACGGGAGAGATGCAGGACTGTGTTTGCGCAGTGACGCAGTGGACGGGAGAGATGCAGGACTGTGTTTGCGCAGTGACGCTGTGGACGGGAGAGATGCAGGACTGTGTTTGCGCAGTGACGCTGTGGACGGGAGAGATGCAGGACTGTGTTTGCGCAGTGACGCAGTGGACGGGAGAGGTGCAGGACTGTGTTTGCGCAGTGACGCAGTGGACGGGAGAGGTGCAGGACTGTGTTTGCGCAGTGACGCTGTGGACGGGAGAGAAGCAGGACTGTGTTTGCGCAGTGACGCAGTGGACGGGAGAGGTGCAGGACTGTGTTTGCGCAGTGACGCTGTGGACGGGAGAGATGCAGGACTGTGTTTGCGCAGTGACGCTGTTGACGGGAGAGGTGCAGGACTGTGTTTGCGCAGTGATGCTGTGGATGGGAGAGGTGGGAGAGATGCAGGACTGTGAAGGGCTCAGACCCAACCCAAACCTCCTGTGCATGCTGTTAGACCAGCTGAGTTCCTCAAGCATTTCTGTGTGTTTTGTCGACATTCACAGCATCTGCAGACTTTTGTGTTTCACTCCAATGTCTAATACAATGCTGTACTGCAATGTTTTGGTACCATAATGCATGTTGCTCTAATGTTGAGGCATTGTAATGCACATGGTAAAGTCTAGTTGCAGCGTGTTTGTTGTGGCCTTTGGAGATGAAGTGATAAAGGGCCGGACAACCTCCTGCTGGGCCATCAGGTTCTAAACCACTCACAGTGAGCTGAGAGGTGCATTGTTCACATCACCCAACTAGTCAAGTGTGGCATCAAATAGCGGTGACATTTTCCTGTTATGTGGAAAACTTTGAAGTTATTTGATTTGGAGGTGTCCATCGCTCAGATCAGTGATGCGTTAGGTATCTGTAGACCGTGTGGTGGGACAGAAATTTGGAAATTTTAAGTTTAGGCCTACAACTCAGTAACAAGCCCTTCTGAACCACCAGCCTGTAGTGATATGTTTTCTCCTTGTACATTATTCCTGACATGTGTGCTGTTGTATGTATGAGGCCGGCCTGCCACTAGTGACTCATCTCCTATGTCTCCTCCCCTTATGACCTGGCCAAAAAGGTCGACCTCCCTCCCACCCCTCCGGCATTCCTGTACCTGCATCCGGGCCAGCCAAAGTCCAATGTTTATTAAAGCCTATCATTCCCGTGCTCTCGACTTTGTGGTTATTGATAGAGCCTATCACAGCCCTTATCATCCAATTACACCCTATTGACCTACAGCCCCCAAGTACATTATGAAGGGTGGGAGGAAACCCATGCAGACACGGGGAGAATACAAACTCCTAACCGACAACATCAGATTCAAACCCAGGTTGCTGGCACTGTAACAGTGTTGCACTAACCGTGTCATATCTTGGGTGTCCAGGCAAGAAAGAAAGAAAAAAAAAACCTAGCACCTTTTTCCCGGGTGACAATAGCATATACCAGAGGGCATCTGTTTAAGTCGAGTGGAGAAAAGTTTGGGGGAGACTTCAGTGGCCAGATTTGTTACACAGAGAGTGATGGGTGCCTGGAATACAATCCGTTGTACTTAATGCTTTGACCATGGCATGCTGTGTGCCTTCTTCAACCCTCCCTCGCCACCCCCCCCCCCCCGTCCCTCTCTGATCCATTTGTGAGGGGAATGGATCACATGCCTACCTCCCTGCTCCTACTCACACCTAGCATCACCATGTTTGTGCTGGGAAGCAAACTTCAAGGGGAACCACAAAGATCACAGTCAGTACAAACTGGAAACAACATCTCCTCCTCACTGATCATCAACACGGGTGCACCCCAAGGATGTGTGCTTAGCCCACTGCTCTACTCGCTATACATCCATGAGTGTGGCCAGGCACAATTCTAATACTAACTACCAGTTTGCAGATGACACCACAGTTGTCGACAGAATCACAAACGGCTATGAGGAGGCATGTAGGAGGGAGATAGATCAGCTCGTTGAATGGTGTAGCAACAACAAAACCAAGGAGATGATTGTGAACTTCAGGAGGAAGTCAGGGAACACGAGACAAACCTCATCGAGGGCTCAGTAGTGGAGGGGGTCAAGAACTTCAAATTCCTGGGTGTCAACATCTCCGAGGATCTATCCTGGATGCAATTATGAAGCTTGCTAGCAGCTATACTAGGTGAGGTGTCTGAGGAGAATTGATATATCACCAAAGACTCTCGTAAACTTCCACAGGTCGACCGTGGAGAGCACTCTGGCTGGTTGTGTCACCGCCTGGTGTGGAGGCGCCAACTATCAGGACAAGAATGAACTCCAGGGGGTTGCTAACTCGGCCTGCGACATCACAGGCCCCAGACCTCACTCCATCGAGGACGTTTACATGAGGCAGTGACTTAAAAAAGCAGCCTCTATCCTCAAAGACCCCCGCCACCCAAGCCATGCCCTCTTCACTCTGCTACCGTCGGGGAAAAGGTACAGAAGCTAAAGCCGAGCTCTCAGCTCTACAAGGACCGCTTCTTCCCCCTCCGCCATCACATTCCTGAATAATCAATGAACCAAAATTACTGCCTTACTTTTCATAGTTTTTAATTTTTTTATAATAATGTCGTAAAATAGTTATAATATGAATGTTTACGCTGTGATGCTGCCTCAAAACATCGAACATCGTGACTTGTTCATGAAATTAAATTCTGATTCTGAACTGCTGAGCCCTGAGCTGTTGATGCTCCCCATGCAATGGGGTGGAACGGTTATAGCGCCAGCAACCTGAGTCCAAATCAGCGCTGTCCAAGTCGGTGTCCAAACTCTGGGAGACGATGCTGCGCGGGCTTTCAACAATGTGAAGACCGTGCTTGCAAATGCCACAATGCTTGTACAATGCGCCTTGCTCGCTCAGCCACAGATGCATCTGTCAGTGCGGTGGGAGCAGTGTTAGAACAATGAGTCTGTGGGCAGTTGGAACCTCTAGTGGGTTTTTCAGCCAAGCTACCAGCTCAGGCCAAGTATAGAATGGTTGGTCGACAACTCTTGGGCCATCTATCTCGCAGTGAAACATTTCCGCTTTTTATTGGAGAGTCATCCTTTCACCATTTATGCAGACCACCGGCCTCTTCCGAATACTGCGATACAAGCACACATCTCGACTCGTGTTCCTCTGGCATGAAGCTGTGTGCAAACCACTTCAGCCCATTTACAATGGTCCTCTTCAGGTCTTACAATGCCACCCAAAGGGTTTTGTGACCGACAGAAGTGGAATAGTTGATGTGGTTTCTTTCGACAGGTTCAAGCGGCCGTATAGCGACATGTTCTGAGTCGGAGGACAAGTTGCACCCTTGCCAGTTGGACCGTGCCTCACCTGTCTCGTACAAGGTCAGGCCAAACTGTCAGCCCTCCAGACTGTTACATAGCAGGACAGTTGCCTCCTCGTTAGCTCGGAGGCGGTGGGGGGGCTCCACCACAGCCCTATGACTCGTGGAGACAGCTCCTCCCACGTTCCTTGGCACCTCCCATAAACTGTCAGGCAGACGAAGGAAAGCTAAGGGGACCCTGCAGGTCATGTACTTATCTTCGTCGGGAGGAAGAGAGTGAGAGTGCCAGGATCAACCATGAGGTAGTGAGCCAATGAGAAGGTCAGAGGGGTTTAGCCTGGGGGTGTTGAATGATCCAATGTTGTGTCTAGTGAATTATGCAGAAAGTCGACATTTATGATGTACTGAAAGAAACAAGTGAGTGTATTCTTTATTTGTTTCAAAGCTGTGATAAATAAGTATATCAAAGATGTACTGTATTCCCGATGTTTCCGCCCTGAGCCCTTCCTCAAGATACAAATGAAAAAAAACAGGTGTCCAATTTAAATGCTGGGAACAGAAAGGGAGAACAATGGGAGGGGTGAGTCCAGAGCAACAGACAAAAGGTGTTAATTGGAATGATATGAGGAAAGGTGAGAATTGATTTGTGAAAGGGAGGAGAGAGAGAAACGAGGAGAGAGCTAAAGAGACAGGGGAAGAAGATGAGAGAGTGCGGGGGATATTACAGAAACCGGAGAAGTCTATGTAAATGCCATTCAATTGGAAGGTGCCCAGATGGAAGATGAGGTGTTGTTCTTCCAATTTGTGGGTGTCCTCAGTCTGGCAGTGCATGAGACCATGGATAGACATGCCAACAAGGGAATTGAAATGGGTGGCCACTGGGAGATCCATGCTTTTGCGGCAGACAGAGCCAAGATGCACAACAAAGCGATCTCTCAGTCTGCGACCAGTCTCTCAAATGTAGAGGAGACCACAGCGGGAGCTCCGGATGTAATAGATGACCCCTGCAGATCAACAAGTGAAATGTTTCTTCAGTTGGAAGGGCTGTTTGGGGCCCTGAATGGAACCAGACCCCTGCCTGGTCCCTAGCACACGTGGCTACACAGCACCTGAACTACCTGAACCAGCGCACATTGTGTGATGCCCGCACTGGTAAGCGCTGACAGGAAAGTGCACAGAGGACTGTGAGCTCCACCACAGCCCTGTGACTCATGGAGACAGCTCCTCCCATGTTCCTTGGCACCTCCCATAAACTGTCAGGCAGACGAAGGAAAGCTAAGGGGACCCAGCAGGTCAGACAGCATCCATGGAGGGAAAAGGACAAACAACATTTCAGTTGGGCACTTTACTCCATGACTTAAAAATCCCAGCTCAAAGTGTTGCTCCGCGGAGGCTGCTTAACCCACTGAGTCACTGTCTGCTCTTGTGCTTCTCTTCAGGAGTGAACTCAGGTTCACCATCTTATCGTGCCTCTGGATAACCTGTGACAGCATCTCAAACCCTCCCTGTGACTCGGTACGAAGAGCCCCAGACCAGATGTAGACTGCCAATGCCTGGTGTAACCCCCTCCCTGTGTCACATATCTATCTGATCAATCTCATTTATCCCTTCCCCCCCCACCCCCCTTAGGGGAGGGGGTGGGGTCAAGAGTTATAATTGCTCATCTAGTCAGGGTGCCAATTGACAAGTTGCTTAATTAAATTTATAATTATGTGAAATGTTATTTACAGCATTTGTAGAAGCTGATTACAACCATTGACACTGTGCCACCCAATTACATTAACCTACAATTCCATGCATTTTGGAAGGTGGGAGGAAATTGGAGTACCCGGAGAGAGCATTCAAGCTCCTTGCAGACAGAGCTGGGTTTGAGCTGCCTTGTAACAGCCCTTGATTTTTGCTGGCAGTGTCGGATGAATCAGGTGTTCAACACCGCTCCATTGGGAGGCTGCAGTTCCGTCCTGTGGATGTTCACCAGGAACTCTCGCTGATTTTCATGGCGCTATCTTTCACAGTTCGGGCCAGGGATGTGGAGAGAAAGGCGCCAGTGATATGGCCAGTTGGGCGAGGATTTGGGCGTGGACTCGACATTTCACAAGATCACAAGGCATCAGAGCAGAAGTAGGTCCATGGAGCCTGCTCTGTTATTCTCTCATGAGCTGATCCATCCTCCCACTCAGCCCTACTCCCTGGCCTTCTCATTTCCCCACCACCCACTAACCCTTTGTGCCATGACTAATCAAATTCCTGTCAATCTCTTCCAACAATGTCGCTTCCACAAGCAACAAGTTCCACAGATCGCGATCCTCTGGCTAAAGAAATTCTTCCACGTCTGTTTTAAATTGACACCCTTTTTTTCTGAAGCTGTGTTCTCTTGTCCTAGACTCCCCTCCATGGGGAAATATCCTTGCCACTCTGTCCAGGCCTTTCACTATTTGAAATGTCTCTGTGAGGTTCCCTCCCCCCCCCCATCCCTCTGTACTCCAACAAGCCGATGAACATTCCTCGTATTCTAATCCTTCATTCCTGATGTCATTCTAGTAAATCTTCTCTGAACCCTCTCCAATGCCAGCACGTCTTTTCTCGAATAAGGCGCCCAAAACTGTACACAGTGAGTTCTCACCAGTGAGTCATATTATATCCCTGCTCTTATATGCTATTCCTCAAGAAATGAATGCCAATATTTCATTTGCCTTCTTCTCCACTATACTTCATACAGGACAATGATCTGCACCAGCTGGTCTTTAGCACCTTTCAGCAAGCCCCTCTCCACCGACCCGTACAGTGAGAGTGTCAGTTACAAGGTCCACGTTGACACCCGAGCATGGTTCTCTGGGCCCTAAGGCTGCAGGGAATGGAGGGGCTGTGCAAGTCCAGAGTTAAATGGGAAAATCTGCAGATGGTGGGCTCCAGTGCATTGCACAAGCATGCCGGAGAAACTCAGCAGGCCACACAGCATCCGGAGGTAATAAAAGGTAACAGAAGTTTTGGACCTGAGCCCTTCGTCAAGTCAAGGTGCAGGTCACCAGTCCCGAAACATTGGTTACTGTTTACTTCCTCTGGATGCTGTGTGACCTGCTGAGTTTCTCCAGCGTGTTTGGTTTAGGTTAGCGAGAAATGCTGGACCAAAGGCCCTGGTTCTCGGCTGTGTGAGATGCTGTGTTCTAATTCAGAGAGAATATAAGAATTATATCAGACAGCCTCAGTGGAAGCACTGATGCCCGTGTTACCTGAACGTGGATCTTGAGCCGGTCCAGAGGAGCGGTCCACGTTCTGGATACGGCTCCAGCCACTGCTCCAGCCACCAGATGCTTCCACCAGGTTCCAGGAAAGGTTTGGAGAAACGAAGTCTCCGGTAACAAAGTCTTGCTGAACAAGTCTTGGTGCTGAAGATGGAAGCAAGAAGATGTGGTTAGAAAAAGAGACAGATTTCCTTCCTCCGATGGGTAGCATCTGGGGCTTCAGCCTACGACTACGAAATCGGCCAGGACTAGTCAGAGAGTTTTACAGCACAGAAACTGGCCCTTCAACCCATCTGTCCCATGCAGACCCAGTTGCCTGCATTTGGTCCATGTCCCTTGAAACCATTCCTATCCAGGGAACTAATGGCACACCATTTCCTTCTCATATTTTTATTGGCATATTTTCTCAGTTTGAAGCATTACATTATCAGGTCACAAGGCACCTGGCAGGTAGTGGTGCAATCATCAGGAGATCTAGCACAGAAGCCCACCAACTGACCACCCATTTCACTCATTCCATTCATCCCACTGATTGGGCCCTTTGGAACTAATTCCAATCAGCTTCCTGCTTAGTTTTGCAAATGACAATCACTGAACTCTTACATACACAAATCATAACATTCCACACTACACTCCCCCCACCCCCCCACCTCATCGGCTTGCATTCTGAAAGTGGGGATAATAAATCGATTTGGGCATAAATCGATCATTATGTTAAATGTACTGTACCACATAAGATACCAAGACACATCATATTTACCTAGACCTCTATATTGTACATCCACATGTCTAAATACCATAATTAATAAAATGTAAATACTGTAGAGTACCTATAAAAATGTGCATACACAGGTAATACAGATAGACCCTGACTTATGATGTTCCAACTTACAATATTTTTAAGTTATGACAGTCAGAAATTTGTACTTTCGAGTTCCAATGTTTCCCCAACACATAATGTGTGATGAGGTGATGCTCTCCCCGGCTGCCTGAGCTCCCTTCGCCCAGACCATCCGAGCTCCTGCCCATGGGTCTTCTCTCCAATTGCCCACGCATCTGATTCCTACTCATCATCCAACGATTAATCTTAATGCAATGCTTCAAATATTCTTCAACTCCAGTGTGCTTTCTGTAAACATCGCAGCAATGATTTTTTTTCAATGTAAATGGCTTTTGAATAAAAAAAAACCAGTCGAGTGAAGCATTGTCTCAATTTACGATGATGTGTGCCTCGAAACCGACTCCAGCATAAGTGGGGATCTACCGGTAATAGTAATTAGACTGTATGTGTACTGCACATACCATGAGTGGTGCTGAAGTGTTTTACGATGTGAATGTAGCTGCAGAGTGTTATTAACACAATAACAATACATATATTATTCATTTCAATTACATATACCTCCATGCACTGTATTATAAGACTATAAGTTAGGAGTATACTGTGTACCATTATATTACTGGCAGCGCAATCTCTTTGTTTTGGCTTTTGAGCCCAGGTATCGAATGCATGACTGGATCTTGAGCTGCTAAACCCGCCAACATCAGTCCCAGCATAAACTTTAAAAATTTTTATTAAGCCCTTATGGTTATCTCGGACATATCTGCAATTCCACGTTTTATATATATATATATATGTGTGTGTGTGTGCACCGTGACAGAGGTGCACCAAAGAAGAGGTACAAGGATTGCCGAAAGAAATCTCTCGGTGCCTGCCACATTGACCACCGCCAGTGGGCTGATCTCGCCTCCAACCGTGCATCTTGGCGCCTCACAGTTTGGCGGGCAGCAACCTCCTTTGAAGAAGACCGCAGAGCCCACCTCACTGACAAAAGACAAAGGAGGAAAAACCCAACACCCAACCCCAACCCACCAATTTTCCCTTGTAACCGCTGCAACCGTGTCTGCCTGTCCCGCATCGGACTTGTCAGCCAGAAACGAGCCTGCAGCTGACGTGGACATTACCCCTCCATTAATCTTCAACCGCGAAGCCAAGCCAAAGAAAAAAAAAAGTGTGTGTGTGTGTGTGTATATATATATGTGTGTGTGTAAAAAAAAAATGTGTGTGTTTGTAAATATATATATATGTGCGTGTGTGTGTATATATATATATATATATATATATGTGTGTGTGTGTGTATATAAAAATATATAGATATATATCCATCTCTATCAGTCACACCATTCACCTCTTTTTGCACAATCCATGATTCCCTGCTACTTCCCCACTAGCCACTGCATCCCAGGACCTTGTCCCTGATACACTATCCACTAAAAAAGGCACACTATTGTGGTTGGTCAGTCCCATCCACATGCAGGCACCGGCATCTCAACACCACGGACTGCCTCAATCCCCAATCCATCGCCAGACTACAGTGGCCTCAGAGACACACAGGGGACTGCAGATGCTGGAGTCTAAAGCCAGGCACAATCTGCTGGGGGACCTCAGCGGGTCAAACAGCATGAACCCGAGCTGGATCGAATAGCAGGTATCCAAACCAAGATGCAAGTGGGCGCTAGAGGTGAATCCTCAGATACTCAGGGACTCTGGGGAGACTCCTTCTCTGACTGTGAGGGATGCAGGGCCATTTCTGCTGATGGCAAATCTTTGTCTGCCTTACAGTAGAGTAAATTTTGTGTGATATCACTTTTCCTGTTTAATTACATGACTATAAAATAAAATAATCTTGAAATATCTCAATTCAACATGTATGGATCATTCGGCCAGAGTTCCTCTGGTTACCGGGTTACCCATCCTGCCCAGTTAAGTCACTGACCTGGATGGGAGTGGTAGAATTTGTGCTTCCTCATTGGGAAAGCACCACCAGACATACAGAGAGCTACAGCCAGCCGAGGAGAAAGGAAGTGGCAAATAGAGGAACTCAGACAGTCATGTTGCTGCCAAGAGGTCCAGAGGAGCTTTCTCTCGACCACGCAGATAACCATCCCTGCCACTTGGAGGAATTGTGGTAGGAAGTTGTATAGTGGATGCAGCAGGGGCATTAGATCACTGGATGAACCAGGCACCTAGGAATGCCCAAAATGCTTCCTAACCTGTACCAAGATTTTGGGGGTGGGGGAGGAAAGATTGAACAGGAACCTGCAAGGTAACCTTTTTTACACAGAGGATGGTGGGTGGGTGGAACGTACTGCTGGAGGGGGTGCTTGAACCAGGTGCTACTGAAACATCTAATTTTTCAAAAAAATATTTACAGATACCCAGATAGGACTGGGATCTGGGCCAAATGCAGGGACTACTGAGGGTGGGATTTTTTGGGATAGGGAAGGCAAGTTGGGCTGAAGGTCCTGTTTCTACCCTGCCTGGCTTTAGTCAAGAGCTGACAAGGTGAATATTGCTATATGACAAACCTTGAGACCTTCTGCTGTGAAAAAAGCCACAGCATTTGGCTGCCTTCCCACCTGCGGAAGGGGCCCATTAATAGATCGATGGCTTAGCTCAGCGGATTGGTCATTTTCACATTGCATCGTCCAATGGAAACATCCATAAGGTTATTGGATGAACACTACATATAATACAGGTCCTTCAGTGCACAGTGTTGTACCAACCTATCGAAACCTAATCCACAACAATCTAATATGTCCCCACCTCACACCCATAACCTTTCCGACCACATGCCTGTCTGCATCTTTTAAGTGGCCCCATTGTACCAGCCTCCACCACCACCCCTGGCAATGCATTACAGGCACCTCCACTCTCTTAAAAAAAACTACTTACCTCTGATGTCTCCCCTGATCTTAAACAGACACCCTCTGGTATATTGCTTTTTGTGTTCTCTCTAAATATAGCAGTAAGAAAGACATTCATGTGCTTTCTGAACAGCTTCAAAAGTGGAAGCACAAGTAAGCCCACACCTTTCTCTTTACTCTTGTATAATTCTTTATTAATCCCACTGATGTGTCTCTCAGGCTATAAGCAGAGGTTAACCAATTTTTAAAAAATTTATTCATAGTGCATTTGAAGGCAATTCTGACCGTTTAAACCCATACCGCCCAATTACTCCCAAATTAACCCCACACATTTTGGAGGGTGAGAGGAAACAGGGGAAAACCCATGCAAACACAGGGAGAACATGTAAACTCCTTGCAGACAGTGCAGGATTTGAACCTGGGCTGCTGGCGCTGTAACAGCGTTGCGCTAACCCAGCCACCCCACAAACTGAGAGAGTGTTTTCACAGGAATGCGAATGCTGAGGGGGAATGGCTGGGAAGGAGCAGTCAGATGATAGGTGCATCCAGGTGAGGAGGGGAAGACGGGCAGATTGAACTGGGAGGGGAAGGGAGGGAGGAGTTGTGAAGGAGGAGGTGAGGTGTTGACAATGAGAGACTGGGAATTAACTCATCGGGTCAGACAACATCTTTCCCCTCTCTTCCCCTTAACTGTTTCTCCTCTACTGGTTCAGACCAGATGAAAGTTCTTGACCCCAAACCTTGACTTTACAGTCCCCTCCTGACCCACTAGATTTTCCAGCAACTCAGTACTCTGTGTCCTTGCCATTAACGTTGAGATCAATCGTTGAGAAACACGAAAACGGGAATCTGAGCAAACAAAAAAATTGACAGAGAACCAATCGTCGGGAAACTCCATCTAACCTGAAAAATAAGTCGATGCTCCTACTCTCTTCTTGTTGCTAAAAGTCCTTTTAGTGTGATTATCCATTGTAACTTAACCCTCGTGTAAGTCATAGAATCAGGATGGATTGACGGGAATAGGAGAGAACAGGTGACAGGGAAATCCAGTGAGGATTGGGGTGGCCACCAGAATCCCAGGGGGAAGGAGGGGCATCCTTCTCTATTGTAAGCAACAGGGAAACATGGACATTCTGATCAATGAACTGAATCAGTTTAGTCTGATGTGATTTGCCCTCCATATATCCCACTTCTCCAGCCAGGGGAAGAGGAGCTAGCGCTGTCCTGAAGACGTCAATTGTTTGAGTGATACATAGATCAATCTTGATTACCAGTTTTTGGAAATTAGACCCCCTCCGTCTTTGAAACATTCAACCAACTTTCTCCTCATTGTCATCAATGAAAAAATATCATGGAAAACAATTCAGAATAAAGTCTAAAACTGTTACCTCGTCATCACTGCCAAATAGCACCGATTTAGGATGTAAATAAAAAAATATGGAAGTCATTGAGGTGGAAACTTCAATATTCACAGTTAAGCTTCCAGGATAAAATATTTGTTGAACCTTCAGAGCGTGAATTTTGTCCGTCGAACACGAAACAGGACTACCTTGAAGGGCAGATATTGGACTACTGTAAAGGAGACACACCATCCACACATCACAATGCAAGTCTCTGAGGTCATAAACACCTCAGCACAGCACGAGCCAGGTTACAGCATCACTGCGGCTTAGCCAATCAGGATAGGGGAGGGGGGAAGGAAAGGGAGAGGCACCCAAAATAAGGAACTGTGGGAGAGGGAGATAATTCAGATTGGAGCCAAAAGGGATGGGGGGTGGTGGGAGAAGGTGCAGAGGAGGGGTTTGGAATGGGCTAGGGGGCTGGAATGGACGAGGAAAGTAGAAATGAAGGGGGAGTCAGGGAAGGGGAGTGGATTGGGGAAAGAAGATTGTCAGTTGGAAAGGTGGGGGGGTGGATACAATGGACAGAACCTCATGAGGAGTGTATCAATTATTTTCTCATCACAGTGATCTGATCCAAATTTATCCTGGAGCCTCCAAAGGCTTGCTAGCAGCTATACTCCTTGAGGAGATTTGGTACGTAAATATCTACAGGTGTGTATAATGGAGAGCATTCTATCTGGTTTCGTCACTGCCTGGTATGGAAATGCCAGTGCACAGGAAAGGAAAATAACTTGTTAGTTTGGCCTGAGACATCATGGCCACCAGTCTTCACTCCATCGAGGACGTCGACATGAGGCGGTGTCTTAAGAAAGCAGCCTCTATCCTCGATGACCAACACCATCCAGGCCATGCCCCTCTTCACTCTGCGACCATCAGGAAGGCACCAGGACAGCTTATTCTGCCATCAGATTTCTGAATGAACAATAAACCACAGACACCACCTCACATTCTCCTATTTATTTATTTTTGAAATGTAATTTATATTTTCCCCGCGACCCTGGTGCAAAGCAATGAATTTCGTGTCATGCTCATGGCAATAAATTCTGAATCTGATTCTGAGTTAGGTGTGAAGCCCAGGTAACTCTGTTCCCCAGAGTGAAGGAACCAGTGATGACAAGGAGGAACTCTCTCAGGGACCGTGATTCTCTGGCACCAATTGAGAAACCGTGGTCATACAAAGGGCAGGTGGTGATGATCTTTTTTTTTTCCCCTCACGGACAGAAAAACCTCCAGATTGCAAGTCATGGAAAATGTCACCAAAATATTCCAAGCCAAGGATTGAACTCTTTGGGGCCTCCTACACTGTTACAGTGAAAAAGTAATTTTAAAATGGTGCAATTTCAGGGCAGATGTCACCAGCTGTCCATTTTGTACATTAGGTTAGTTAGTTATTGTTGGGTGTGCTGCAATAATGGTAACTGTAAGACACAAACGAAATTCCAACCAAAATGAAACAGTTTAGAAGATGGAATTGGGCATAAAAACACAATGCTGGAGAAACTCAGTAGGTCAAACTGTGTACTTTGCATTGCAAAGATACAGGCATACAACCAATGTTTCAGGCTTGAGCTACTCAAGGCTTGACTAAAATGTAGACAGAAACCCAAGTTAAAATGGTGGAGGTGGGGGGGGGGGGAGGCAGAGGTTAGCTACTGCATCTGGTGCTCTCTTTGTGGCCTTCGCCTTCTCTACATCGGAGACACTGGGCGCAGACTGGGAGATCGCTTCACCAAGCACCTTCACTCTGTCCAAATCAGTGATAGGGATCTCCCAGCAGCCAATCCCTTCAAATCTGTGCCCCACCCCTGCGCTGACATGTCTGTCTATGCCCTTAAGCACTGCCAGACCAAGGCCACCTGCGAATTAGAAGAGCCACAGCTAATATTCTATCTGGGCACTCTCCAGCCAGTTCTCTGGTTTCTGCTAGCCTGCTACCCTCTCTTCTTTCCTCCAGCTCTTCACCCCAACCCTCATCTGCTGCTGTGTCCCCCCTCCTTTAATCCACCCATTACCTCCTGTCTATGGGCCTGAGCTACTCTCCCTGTCTCCCCTCCCTCCCCCCACCATTCGGTTCAGACACCTGCCTACATTGTGCTCGTAGCTTGATGAAGGGCTCAAGCCCGAAACTCAGTTATGTATCTTTATCTATGCTATATTAAGTATGCTGGTTTCTCCAGCATTGTGTTTTTATTTCAATCACTGTGTCCGCAGACTTTTGTCTTTTACTCCTGACTGCGTTGGCACCAGTTTTCACTTCTATTAGTGTCCCGTTACCAGCACACATTCAACAACAAATGATAGCTTTGAGACAGTTTTTACTAACATGACAAAATATCCTGAGGCATTTCACACCAGGACTTCTGAAAGCTTGAAATAGAGGGATGTTAGGACAGGTGACTTAAAGCACAGTTACTCTCTCCCTTTAGGTGCTGCCTGATCTTCTGAGTGTTTCCAGCCATTTTTTTAATGACTGAACTTTCGTCTTGACTTACAAATTTAAAGGTGACACTATAGAACATTGCAGCACAACACAAGGCCTTTCAGCCCTTGATGTTGTTCCAACCTATATATTGCGGCCCTTGATGTTGTTCCAACCTATATATTGCGGCCTAAAAAGTTGTAAACCCTCCCTACCTCGTAACCCTCTGTTTTTCTTCCATCAATGTGCCTGTCTAAGAGTCTCTTAAATGGCCCTCTGGTTCCATCACCACCCCCAGCAACATCCCTAAACTTCCCTCCCTTCACTTTGTATAGATGTCCTCCGGTGTTTGCTATTCCTGCCCTGGGAAAAAGGAGCTGGCTGTCCCTATCTATACCCATTATAATATTGTAGACCTCTATTAAATCATTTCTCATCCATCTCTGCTCCAAAGAGAAAAGCCCAGACTCTGCTAACCTTGCCTCACAAGGTTTTTAAATCCAGGCAACATCCCGGTAAATCTCCTCTACACCCTCTCCTTAGCTTCCACATCCTTCCTGTAATGAGGCGACCAGAACTGAGCACAATATTCCGAGTGTGGTCTCTCCGGGGTTTTATAGAATTGCAACACCTCCTCACAAGTTTTGAACTCAATTCCCCGACTACTGAAGGCCAACATACCATAAGCCTTCTTAACTATCCAATCAACCTTGAGAAATCTATGGGTTTGAATCCCTCTGTCCTTCCATTCTATTAAGAATCCTGCCATTAACCATCTACTCTGCCTTCGAGTTTGACCTTCCAAAATGCATCACCTCACATGTATCTGGATAGCACTCCATGTTATGGAGATTCCTTTTTTTGTGTGTGACTATCAACCAGCAATCATTGCCTGAAGCTGAAGCTCCTATTTCTTAAATAAAAAGCTGAAAAGATTTGACTTGTAACATTGCAAGAATTCATGATGTCACATGACACTGAAAATGCATCTGATTCATGATAAACCATGCAGAAAAGCACAGTCAAATTCCTCAGGGAGATGAGATGTAACCCTGAGATGGTCAAAAGTCATGGTTCGATCTGGGTAATCCCCGATTTCTATTGCACAGCGTCAGAAATGGAACTTAATTTCAAGGAAGCATTCTAACGTGTAATTTGTAGTTACCATCTTGAGTATAATGGCCTAAAATTGCAGAGGAAGAGACTTCAATCATACCATTCATTCAGGAATTGGATAAATATTGGAAGAGAAAACATTCACAGACGTTTGGGAGCGGGAGGGGGGGAGGGGGAGGAGGGAAGCAGGAGGCTGAAACCAGCCGGACGGTTATTTTGAAGAATGATTTTCTTCGTTACTCTGTCTCCCTCTGGTGACAGGCCCTATTTATGGGTACCTCAAATTCATCGTGGGAAAAGAAACACTCAACTTACACCATCGATTTACTCCTGAAGCAGGATGAGGTTCTGACAGAATCAGGATTTAATCACAAAATTCGTTGCATCACAGGCACAAAATCATGATAAATGACACTTTAAAAATATAAACAAATCAGTACAAAAATAAGAAAAAAAGTGTCTGTGGGTCATTCAGAAATCGGGTGGCAGAGGGGAAGAAGCTGTTGGGTGCTCGTCTTCGGGCTCTGATGGTAGCAGATTACCAATTCCCAATCAGCTAAAGTTGAGAGGCATTGCATTTTGGCCTACAGTGTTTTCAGTAATGTAAGTAAGAATTAGTTTAATCGATGGTCCATTTGAACGATTAATTTACTTCATATCCAGGCATCTTGTTGGCCCGGTGCTGAAACAATCACCAAGAGTCATTGATATCCTCGGGGTTTGTAACATGGAGCGAATTGCTACGGTCTCCAGCAAATTCTGTTAATGACTCTGAATAGTTAATTAGAGAAGGGACAAATGCACAACGTTGATTATGACTGAGGTTATGAACAGAGGGTATGTCAATTAAGGTATTTGATAATAGACAATTAAAGTAAAGGCTTGTAGAACTGCAGGCAAATTATTGTTAACCCAGCTGGGAGACTGAGTGACGGGAGATCAGGAATGAGGATACAGGGCCGGTATTCACGGTGGCAAAGATGTGATGAGTAATCGAGGCCATTATCAATGGCTAATTAAAACCCTCCAACCCATGTTTGGGGATGCGGCTAAAATCTCTCATTGCAAGCCTATGAGAAGCAAACATTGAAGTACAAAAAGTTTCATAGATTAAAGAAGAGTCTTGGCAAAGCAAAGGTGAGGTCGATCAGTTTGGATCTAAAACAATCGGGGTACATCCTAAATGATGAAAGTACAGACCTGGAAGTCCAGGGAAAAAGAACGTGTGCATGGGTGATTAAAACATCATGGACGGGCTCAAAAATGATCCAAAATGAGAACATAATTAATAGGAGCAGGAGTCGGCCATCCATCCCGTCAAGACTGCTCCGCCATTCAATGAGATCATTGATGATCTGCCCAGCCCCACCTACCTGCCTTTTCTCCATAACCCTTCATTTCCCTTCGATGCAAACATCTATCAAACTGTATTTTAAATATATTTAATGGGACAGCTTTCACTGCTTCCATGTGCTGGGAATTTCAGATTCCCTACTCTAGGAGATGTATTTCCTCCTCATCTCTTCCTAAATTTCCTCCCCCTCATCTTGAATCTATTTCCTCCAGCTCTTGTATCACCTGCCAGTGGATACAACTTTCCTGCCTCTATCTCCATTATCCCAGTCATGGTTTTATAGGTTTTGATAAAGGATTCAGCTCTTTCTTTCAAACAACCTGCCTAGAGATAAGAGAGGTGCTCCAGGAGAATGAAATGACTAATGTAAGCATCCCTGTTCCAAATGGGTTGTTAGGGCTCAGACAAATACAGACCAATCAGTTGAACAAGAAAGTCTTCAGACGCTGGGATTCTAGTGCAATACACAAAAGTGCTGAAGAAAAGGGTGGCACTGTTGGTCTAGCGATTAGCGCCAGCAATCGGCACCAGGGTTGGAATCCCGCGCTGACTGTAACACTTTGTACATTTTCCTCGTGTCTGGGTGGGTTTTCCCCAGAGGCTCCAGTGTCCTCCCTCTGTTCAAAACATACCGGGTCAATGGGGTGTAATTGGGCGGGACAGGCTCGTGAGCCGAAAGGGCCCGTTACCATGCTGCATGTCATCATTTAGAAATAGAAAAAAATATATAAATTGTAAAAACTCAGCAGGCCCATCACTTTTGTGTAGGGCAATCTGTTTTGCCTCCCGTGTGGAGAAGTTTTCAGAAAGATTAAGCATGCAAAAATTAACGGCCACTTGGAAAAGTTTGAGTTGTTAAAGTACAGCGTTGACTGGGCGTGACTAACAAACCAAATGGGATGTCAGGGTTCATAAACAGAGGCTTACATTTCAAAAGCAATGAGGTAATGTCGAGCTCGTTAGGCCACATGTGAAGTATTGGGTCCATTTCTGGCCACTAGCAATAATGTGAAATGGAGACACACAACGCAGGGATCTTGAGCAAACAAAGAGAAGCCTGGAGGGGCGAGACCGCAATAGGTTATTGTTAGAATGGGTAGGCAGGTGGAAAATGAAAGTGAGTGCAGATGTGAGCCCTGTCTCTCCCAGCCCAGATTAACATCAGCCAGAGTAAACCATATCATCATCTCTTTCTGCTTAGCTTTCGAAATATCCTCTCATCCCACGTTTATTTACTTCAGTGGTTTTCATACTTTTTTTTCCCCACTCACATTCCACCTTAAGTAATCCCGATGCCATAGGTGCTCCGTGAATAGTAAGGGATTGCTTAAGGCAGTATGAGAGTGAGGTAAAAAGTTTGGAAACCACTATTTTAATCGTCCCTCATTGACTCGTTATGAGCATTACAGTTTTGTAACTCCAAAGGAAATGGGTCAATAACAATTTTTCTCAGGCAAAATATTTCAGTAACAATTGGGTCTAGATTCTCAACCTTCCCTTTCCACTCACATCCCATCTGAAACAATCCACAGAGCACCTGTGGGATAAGGATTACTTAAGGTGGGGTGTAAGTGGAAAGAAAAGATTTGAAAATCATTGATTTAGTTTAATTCTCTTTCTGTAACCCCGCATATTTGAGCCAGCAAGACACTGGTTACAATATGATTCTCTTGGAGGACAGATTGAAAGGGAACATCAATTCAAGTTAATGGATGGAAGGATCAGAGGGGACAAAAAGAAATTTTTTTAAATCTGGTATGTGGAAGCAAACCCCCGTTCACAACAAAAAGTACTTGGACATGTCCTCGGAGAGCAGTGAGCCATAGGACAATGAATCTGGTGCAGGGCAGTGGGATTGGGAACTTTTTCAACTGGCACAGGAGTGATAGTCAAGTGGTCCTGCTACGGTGAACCCTCAATGCTTCCGCGACTGGTGAACCCTGCTACTCAAGGACAAGGTTCAACTCCCTTTTATTGTCATGTACAAATGGGTAAAAATGGAATATACGTGATATTCTTCAAATTTTGTCTGCTGTAAGCCAAGCGAAGAGTGGGCATGAGCGTTGCCTGACGCCCCCAACAGCAAGAAACAGAAGCGGCATGGTTAACATAGAGGGCGGCGATGTTGACATAGCAGTTAAAGCCACCCTGTCACAGCGGCAGCAATTGGGACAGGGATTCAAATCCCATGCCGTCTGCGAGGAGTATCTCCACAGGAACCGGTGCGGACTCGAAAGGCCAACGTGGCCTGTTTCCGCTCCGTAAATGGTTATATGGTTGTGTGTCTGCATGGGGTTTTCCCTGGGGGCTCCGGTTACCTCCCACCGTTCAAAACATTTAGGTCAATTGAGTGTAATTGGGTGGCACGGACAAAATGGCGTGTTACTGTGTTTATATGTCTAAATTAAAAAAAAGAAAATCCCTTCAGGAATATTGAGTGTCCATGGATTCACCTCCAACGCTCCCATAGCTTAGGCAGCCGCATAGATTCATGTTCAAGCCGTCGGCAACCCGAGCTCCAGATCCAAACCTCCGATACAATCAGGAAGCCTTCAGCGCCCGAGGCCCCTCGGGAGCCCTCCTTGCTCCAGTCCTGTGAATCGAATTCCCCACTGAGCCACACATTCCATCCGAATCTGTTTGACCCAAGGCCAATTTGTAAATAGCTCAGGTAGTCATCTACTACGGTTCTACTTGTATGTTTGGCCCACATTTTACTTAAGTTCTAAATCATTAGTTAAAAGAACGATGGCAGTGCTGGTGGAGACCTGAGGAGGGCGAGGAGAGGAGTTACAGCAGCCAATCACCCAGTCCAACTACGACTTAGTCCTGGCTTTAAATGGCCTGTTAAAGGGGCCGACATGGTTTATTTTTAAATCCTACGACCCCATGATCATTTTAAAATCCTGCAACCCTGGGGTCTGGGGCAAAGATGGGAGCGCCTATAATCACCAGCCATAAGTGGTTTCAGACTCCAGGGAAGCGGAAGACTGGTGCAGGGCACCCTTGCACGGGACGCCACCCACCATTTGAGAAGTAGAAGCAGAGGCGACCCATGGGACAGTGACCAGAGCGGTGGACCAGCAAGGGGGGCTCCGAGGCTGAAGCACACACAGGCAGCGGGACTGTTGGCGACTGAAACTGAGGAACCCGCCCAGGCTGTGGGCTGCCGACGACTGCGGCCAAAGGACTGGCACCAGGCCATGGACTACTGGGGGACTGGCTCAAGATTGGCTGAAGAGGTAGCTAGTATCAGAACTGGGATGCGAGAGGGCACCGAGTGCACTGAGGGCTTCCTGATTGTGGGAGAGGTTTGGAACTGGAACTTGGGTTGCCGATGGTTTAGATTGGAGTCTGTGGCTACAGAGTGTAGGGGAGCACTGGAGGAGAATCCACAGCCACTGGGGGGGGGGTGGGGGGGTGGTGCTCTTCTCTTTCTCTGACAGTAAGAGGTGCCGTGCAATTTCTGGTGATGACGAATCTTTGTCTGCCTCTAAAGCAAATTTCTTGTAGTATTACACCTGTTTTATTGAATAACAATAAATGAATCTTGAATTACCTGTGACTCTTTTCCCTGGATGGACCATGACAACGACATCCTCCCATTTCCTTTCCAGCCCTGCCCCTGGCTTTCAGATTCAGACAGATGGCAGCCACGAGCGTTTTCAAAGCCCCAGAGAGCATAGAGAAAATGTTATTAGTTGTTGGGTAGATGATAAATGCATTGGTTTTAATAAGAGGCAGTGGAGTAGAATGGTGAGATTTTTTTAAAGATGGAGAAGATGCCAGGAGAGAAATGGGTAAACCAACAATGTGATTTTCAGAAAGGAATTGCCTAATTACAGTCAAACCCCCCTGTTATCCGGAATTCAAGCAACTGAAAAAAAAGTGAAGAAAATACTTAAATAAATAAATTGGAATATATAAGAATAAATAAAAATGTAAATAAAAGTTTAAAATTGTAAAAGAAAATATTCTCTGAAGTAACACATGAACCTTTGATGAAGATGGGAGCAAATATTCACCCAGCAGAGGGCTATGCTCATAGCAGCTGTTTGAATAAAGATGTGTTGGAATAAACTGGGCATCGCCCAGGATGAAGAGCTGGCTGATGCCGCTGGGGCGACGCTCCGTAAGTGTCTCCTTATCCCTGCTTAGTCAGTCTTTATTTTTATTAGTATATTAATAAGGTTTTTATCTGTAACCTTGGTGGGGGGGGTTTAATTATCTATAATGTTATTTTTCATCTTTCGGGTGGCTCCGCGGAGGGGGAGGAACCTGCAGATGCAGCGACAGTTAAATGTTTTCAAAGAATGTGACTGAAAGTAAAGTGAAATCCTTTGTTTATGTATTCATGCAAATGAAGTTTGTTCAGTGTAAGTGCAGTATAGTATTTTTATCTTTTAAACTGATATTCTTTCTGCAGGTCTATTATTTAAGGCATTGTAAAAGTGAGTCACAAACCACCGGAAAACTCACATCCAGCATCATCTCATCCCCGTAGGTGTCAGATACCAGGGGGTTTTACTGTGCAACAGGTGGTGGGAGTGTCAGTGTGGCCAGATGGAACAACTTTGATTATGAGAGGGAGGTTACCATCACTCCTTCATCATGTTTGCATCAGGACCGATGTCAATACAATCGTCCTCAATTAACGTCCACTTTCAAGTATTCTGCAGGAAACCTGATCATTTCCGAGAACATCAAACCTGTAATGGGGGGGGGGGGGGGGCAAGAGAGGAGGAGGAAAGATGTAGAGAAAACTGGGAGGTTGGGAAGTGGGACAGAATACATGTCAGCATAACAATTGGTAAGAGTGATCTGAGAGGATTGAAGAGAAAATATATTTTAAAATTGGGAAAGGATGGGAATAAATGTTGGGTCTGGGGGCTAGACAAATGGAGACAGAAATTCAGGTGACAGGTTAGATAATGTCAAAGTGATCGGGGTGCAATATTTATCCTGGAGTTAAACAGAATCAGAATTTATTGTCATGAACCAGTAACAAAATTTGTTGTTTTGTGGCAGCGTCTCATGTAAGCCACCTTGCAATAGGGGATGGAGTCACGAGAAGAAATCAGTTGGGGGCACTGGGATAATGGGCCTGGTCACCAGCCCTTCACACTCACATCCCAGGTTACCCCTGCAAACCAGAGTTGTCCACCAGCACAACAAGGCCTCTCAAGCAGCCAAACCTTAAGGCTCCGACCTCCAGTCTGATCTGATGACACACAGAAATGCTGGAGGGACTCAGCCAGTCTCACAGTGCCCACAGGAGGTAAAGATATATTACTGACATTTCAGGCCTGAGCCCTTCTTCAAGGTAGGAGCAAAGAACAGGAAGGCGTCAGAGTAAAGACTGAAGAACGGGAGGGGGAGGAGTCCAAGTCAACAAAAGGTGTTAATTGGATATGATAAGAGGAGAGGTGAGAATTGATTTTGGCTCTGTGAAAGAAGACAGAGGGAAAAGGGAAGAAAGAGACCAAGCTGGGGGAAAGGTGACAGGGGGAGGGGAGATTGTTTAATGGAATCTGGAGGTCAATATTAATGCCATCCAGTTGGAGGGTGCCCTGATGGAAGATGAGTTGTTGTTCCTCCAATTTGCAGGTGGTCTCAATCTGGCAGTGTGTGAGACCGTGGGCAGACATGTCAGCAAGCGAATGGGATGGGGAATTGAAATGGAGGGGCCACTGCCCTGAGGAGCTGTTAATACCCAGAAACGCTGAGAGAACTTTGATTAGGCCACACTGGGAGCAGATCAGGTCACTATATTATAGAACTGAGGTCTGAGTGCTGGAAAATGCTGAGCAAGTTCACCAGAATGGCGGCTGGATTGAAGCATTGCTGTTATAAGCAGGGACTTGTTTGGCTGGGCTTGCTTTCCCTGATGCAGAGAAGATCAAGGACTTGCCTGATAGAGGTATATAAAATTACAAGGGGATAGACAAAACTCTTTTATCCTATGGTGCAGTTGTGGAAGACTAAAGCCCATCGGTTTAAGGTGAGTGGAAGGAGGTTTAGTGAAAATGTGAAAACAAATTTGATACGAAGGATGGTTGGAGTTTGGAATCACAAGACATAGGAGAAGGTGGCCAATCAGCCCATCGAGTCTGGCCTGAAATTTACTGCTTGAAGAGGCAGTGGAGATAGATTTATCCACAACACCCAAGAGGGCTCTGGACAAGGTAGAGAAGGCCATGGACCTACTGCAGGTAAATGCGATTAGAGTAGGTAGATCAGACACGGTGAGCAGCATGGCCTGTTTCTGTCTCGCTGACTCAGTGACTCTGCCATGGAAACTTTGAGCTCTGGTAAAGTCCCAGAAATGAGGCCAGATCTTGGCTAAAACTAAACAATCAACGTAAGCAGCTGTCAACTCAGAGCAGAGCCGCTATGGCAAGGAGCAGATGCAAAATTATCTTTATATTCATAGCTTTACAAACACGACAGCTGAGCTTTGCTGTATTGCCCACTGCATTCCTGGGTTAAAATATTGCCTTGGTGCGAAGAGGTGAACAGGAATTAGGAAATCAAATTTAAGAATCTATTATCACTTACAACTGGGTTAACTCAGTCGGTAAGAGAATTGCAGAAGCTTGGCATGTGCTGTAGTTCAGCCATTCTCAGCCGTTATTTTGGCTGTGGTTGTGATTGAAGTTTATGGGCCCCCTTCCCTGTGAAGCAGTCAAGTTTAGTTGGTTTCTTCCATACTTCTCACCTACTGACTACATAAAAAACATTTTAAAAAATTATGATTTCAGTCCATGGCCCCTCCCCCCCTTAAATTTTTTATTTAGATATACACCACAAGAACAGGCCCATTTGACCCACAAGTCCATGCCTCCCCCAATCGACCTAAAACTTCGGCACACTTTGGAGGGTGGGAGGAAGCCAGAGCACCCGGGGGAAATGCACGCAGACATGGGAAAAGCATACAAACTCCTTACAGACAGCATGGGATTTGAACCCCGGTCACTGGTGCTCCACCAGCGTTGTACTGACTGCTACGCTAACTGTGATGCCCATTGTGCTATCCCCCTCTCCCCCTCCCCGGGGTGGGGACATATGGCCCATGTTGAGAATGGCTCACATGGACCACACCGTCATGTGAGAGGAGTCCTGGAATGGAAGGCAAATGGAAGGAGAGCAAGGTGGTGAAGGGGGAACAAAGGACAGGCTGAGGTTGTGAAGGCACTCCAGCAGATCTGCCTGCATCTGTGCAAAGAGAAAGAGACAACAGTTCAGGTCCAAGATCCTCCATTACAACTTTGTCTTAGAATAAATGAGAAAAGATCAGAAATGGGTGTCAAAGCACACTCCTTAAAACCTCACACGTTGTAGGATCATCCCATTGCTTGCAAAAGGTATGCAAGCTCTGAATAATACTTTGGACTCATTTTCAGCTTCAGATTCAGATCTTGTTGTCAGAGTAAATACATCATATCACATACAACCCTGAGATTCTATTTCCTGCAGGTGGGTAAGAATTGCCATTTACTGGTACTGCAAAAAAAACCCTGATGATTCAACATACACAAAACAAATAAAGAAATGTAAACAAACTGACTGTGCAATGCATAGAAAGAAAAAAAATCAATAAAGTATAGAACAAGGGTCCTTAAATAAGTCCCTGATTCAGTTTGGCATCAGTGCTCTGTGGTTGGTAAGAGGTTACTTAAGGTGATATGTGAGTGGGAGAAAAATTGGTTATCTACTCCAAACAGATATGAGATTTCAAGGAACTTTGTCACCCTTTTCAATGCAGAATAATAGACAGATCACTGCTTCCATTAGAAACATAATAGGACCTGATACAATTAATGGACATGCTGTTCAATCCTCTTCCTCAGTAGCACAGCACAAAGATGCAGCTAGTTGGGCTCACGGCACCAGAGACCCAGGTTCAATCCTGATCTTTGTGGAGTTTGCATGATTTCCTTGTGGTCTCCTGAGTTTGCACCCAAGGGTTAGCTATTCAGCCCATCGAGTCTGCCCTGCCATTCAATTGTGAGCTGATCCATTCTCCCATTCAGCCCAACTGCCCGGCCTTCTCCCCATAATCCTTGATGCCCTGGCTAATCAAGAACTTTGGATGGAGCACAAAAAAGATTTATTATGATAGCCCTAGCTGTAGCAAAAAAATGTATTATGTCAACCTGGAAATTAGAAGACAACTTGAGAATACAAAAATGGTATATAGAAATAAATAAATGTATTCCATTAGAAAAAATAACATATAATTTAAGAAATAACATCACAATATTCGAACAAATATGGGAACCATACATGAAATACAATAGAGAAATCCGACCATGGACCTCCACCACCTTAAATGACAGAAAGAGAAGACAATGAAATGAACTGACTCAGTATATAAAAGTAAAAGAAAAAAATTTCTTATTTATTTTTATTAAGTGACGACATTGTTTAATGGGTTTAATGTATCTTATAGATTGAACTTTGAATAAATGGGAAGGGGGGAGAGGGAGGGAGGGAAAGAAGGGGGGAAAAGGGGAGAAAATGACACTGTATATATTCAAGAGAAAAATGTCTGTATGTATTTTGGTCTGTATGGTTTATAGTGTGAAAAATAAAAAAAATAAAAAAAAGAACCTATCAATCTCTGCCTCAAATACACCCAATGACCGGGCCTCCACAACTGCCTGTGGCAACAGATTCTAATACTAATGCGTCTTCTGGTTGAAGAAATCCCTCCGCACCTCTGTCCACGCCTTTCAACCTTCAAAATGTTTAAATGAGATCCCCCCTCAATCTCCTAAATTCCTGTTGATGAGAATACAGGGAGAATGAAAAAAAAAGATAAATGTAGGATTAATTAAATTGGGTAGTTGAAGATCAACACAGACATAATGGCCAGAAGGATCTTTTTTCCATGCTGCATGAATATGGTTCGACAGAAGACAGACTTCAAATGAAATTACATGGATTAAAAACAGGGTCTTGGAGTTGATTACAAATTGATTGAGGTCCAAGAATGGGAGGGTTAAGAAAGTAGGAAGGAGTTGAGGTTAAGAGAAAGAGTGGTATAGAGAGGGAGGGAATGGGTTTACAGGGTTGATGAGAAGGGGGAGAGGGAATAAAGTGGAGGGATTGGAGGATGCAGAATGAGAAGGAGTGGGGCAAGGAGGGTGGGAGAGAATGAAAGGGGTCCACATTCCCCCTGAGGTGTGGGTAGGAGCAGTTCCTGAAGGTGTGGTGATCATTAACAACAGGTGGGCATGATATCAAGAGCTTTTGGATGCTTTTTTAAGGCCAGAGAAATTCTTGTAAATGATACAAATTCTGGATGGAGAGGGAGAAAGTTTGGATGTATTGTCAGAGTATATGCATCACATAAAACCCTGAGATTCTCTTTCCCTGTGGACAAGGCAGAATTACCACTGGTAGTGCAAACAAACTGTACTCAAGAAGATATATATACATGCGAACAAATAAAGAAATGTAAACAACCTGACTGTAATACAGAGCGAAATAAAAGAAAAATCAATAAAGTGCACGAGTCCCTGATTGAGTTGGTCGTTGAGGAGTCTGATGGTGGAGGGGGAGCAGCTGTTCCTGAACCTGATGGTGCGCATCTTGTAGCGCCTATACTTCTTTCCCGATTGCAGCAGCGTGAACAGAGCGTGGGCTGGGTGGTGTGGATCCTTGATGACAGTACAAGCTATTGCTGTCTGAAATTAAATTAGGGCAAGTTTTAGAAGAGGAGGAGGGGTAAACTAGAGATACCCCATTTGCTGGAGAGGCAGGGAAATGAGACTGTCACTCAAGGTCTGACAGCAACCAGGCTGCAGACATGGTCTTGTAAAGTTTAAAAGTTTTCGTTTGAAGCGGTTCAGAGGCTGACTGAACTGCAGTTTGGAATGGGAACGTTGTCTTATGAGATGATGGACAGGCTTGGCTTGTTATCCACTGAGAATTTGCAAGCATAAAATGCAACTTAATTGAAACAAGTAATATCCCAATGGTTACTGATGGTCAAACAGGGTCTTTATATAGCAAAGGCAAACATAACAGGACGGATGAGTATAGGATGTTTCCTCTTCTGGAAGAAACTCCAACTTGGGATCATTGTTTCAAATTAAGGAGTCAGAAACAAGGTCATTTTTTAAAAAATCTCAGAAGTACATGAAACTTTCTTCTTCAAAGGGCAAAATTATAGCAGAGCCTTTGTATATCTTTTTTAGGCAGAGGGAAAAGGATACTTGGTTAAGTCAGGGGGTGAATGGTTACTGGGGGTGGAGAGGGTGGGAACGACTGCAGACCGTGGTTACAATCAATTCAGCTGTGATCTCATTAAGTAGAGCAGGCTTGATGGGCCAAGTGACTTTCTACAGCTCCAAATTCATACGATAAGGAAAGATGGTTGCATTGGCAAGATCTGGCTGAAGTAGAACATGTGGCCACATACCTCTGTAGAGATTCATTGAGCTGAACCTCCACATCAATTCCATTTCCCAACATTGTCCCCAATCTTTGATTCTCCAACTGCCTTTACTTCTTATCCCCTTCCTGAAATATTCCCATTGACAAAGAATCTACAACCTTCAGGGTTAAACAATCCAAAGACAGAATCTCGCTGGCCAGTTTTCAACTGAAAGCAGCCGGCAATCAAATGTGATCCCATCCTCATACCTTCACTTTCCTGCCACCTTCACAGTGGGAACATCCATTGTAGGACCTCTCTGTCAATCACTGGAGTCTCCCTCCCAACCATTGACATGATCTACTGGGATTGTTGTCTGAAGAGGACGTGCAAAAGAGGAGGGCTCTACCCGGCACACAGCATCTTTCAGCTGTTCCCATCAGGGAAGAGATGCAGTTGAATCACAGCCAGTACCACCAGGGTGAGGAACAGCTTCTTCCCATGCTGAACGTCCAAAGAAACTGCTTACACTGACCATCCGCAACTTTCATATTCACAAAACATTATTTATTTATTTATTTGTATATATGATTACTTGTCCTGTCTGTTTGTATGTGTGTTATGCCTGGTTGTGGGTCTACATGTTTTGCACCGAGGACCGGAGAACGCTGTTTCGTTGGGTTATACTTGTGCAATTAAATGATAATAAAGTTGACGACTTGTGGAAAGGAAGTGTTCTCTGACAGGGCCTGGAGGAGACAATGACTAAGGATTTGGCAACCAATCTGCTTTCACTTCTTTTGTTCCTACACATGAGCTCCCCACATCTCAACCCAACCCATTTTATTCAACAAATGTTTCTCTTACCACTAAACAAAAACTTCTTCTTCTCTTGTATGCTCCAAAGCAGATGTCTTCACATGATCCCATGTAATATTCTTCATGCCACTTTCTCTTCCTCACTCACATGTTCCTTTCCATTCTCTTTCCTAATCACAATCTTACCTCTTGGGCCCATGCCAGTTAACTACACCAATTAACTGGGGTAAACTGGAGCTCCCCCAGGAAACCCACGTAGACAAGGGGAGAATGTACAAACTCCTTGGAGACAGCACTGGATTCTACCTGACTCGTTGGTGCTGTAAAAGTGTGGCACTAACCGCTACATTAAGCATGCCATGGCTTGTCACCTCATAACCCACAGAAACAAGTCATTTCCAACTAGCTCAGTGTCTTTATCTTACATCACAATGGCACGTAGTGGACCTGCTGATCCACAGCCCCAGTGACCTAGATTCATCGCTAACCCGTGGCGCTGTATGAGTGGAGTTTGCGTGCTCTCCTCATCATGGGAGTTTAGGGAACCAGCGTCCAATGTAAACCTACGCCAGAGGTTTTCAAACTGCCCCCTTACACTCACATTCCACTTTAAGCAATCCCTATGCAATGAGTGCTCAGTGATTGATAAGGGATTGCTTAGGGTGGGAAGGGAAGGTTACCACTGCTCTGGCCCCAATTGTCATTGAAATATTTTGCTTGAGAAAAGTTGTCATTGGTCCACTTCCTTTGGAGTTATGAAACCATCCACATAATGAGTCAATTATGGATGATTAAAACAGTGGTTTTCAACCTTTTTTCCCCACCCACATTGTGGTGGTACACCACTGGCCTACTGCAGGGGGCAACCTCTGTACCTGCAGGAGTGTGAGGGGACAGGACAACGCCTGGCCAGCTGCCAATCAGTCAGCTTGAATGGATCAAGCCCCACTCGGTCAGGTGTCAATCACCCTCCGGGATTATAAGCCTGTGCCAGCCTCCTGAGGCCTCACACAGTTGCTACAGCCACAGCCAGCCTGGCTCTGTGGAAGTCTTTGTGGATTAAAGCCTGTTGTACAGTCTTTACCTTGTGTGTGTCTGATTCTGTCTAACAGCGCACCACAATTTAATCCACAAAATTTTCCCACGGCTGCCCTAGAAAAACTCCTGAGCGCAGGGAGCCTCGAGGTCAACCCACACCACCCGGAAGCACAGACATGCTTTGAGATCTGGCAGCATGCAGTCGAGACAATCATCGAGGCACATGAGGGCAACATCCTGGACTCCGATCAGAAGAGGTTGGTCCTACTCCGGTCAAAGCTGGGTCCCTGCGCCTCCCAGGTAACCAAAGGCTGCTCCACATACAAGACCGCAATGGACACTCTTGAGAACTTATACAAGTCCCCCATGAAGGTGGTCTGTGCAAGGTACCTCCTCAACACCCGAGCCCAGCAACTCAGGGACACTTGGCCCAACCGTGTCTAGCTGAACCCAGGGTAGGTGTAGAGGAGACCGAGAGGCTGATCAGGGATGCCTTCGTCCGAGGGCTACACTCGAGAGCCATCTGGCAGAAGTTGCTGGAAGACAACATCTATGCCCTAACCAGGACTGTGGAAGTGGTCCAAATCATGGAAGCAGCACCCCTGCATGTTGAAGCCTTCGATTCTGGGTTCCCCCAGGCTTCCTCATGGCCTTCTCACAATGCAGCTGCAGCCCCAGGCTGAGCTGGGGAAGAGAACATCACTGCAGCAGGTGGCCAGTGCCCCTGTAAGTACTGTGGGTCCTGGTGTGGGTCAGATCGACGATCACGCCAAAACTGCCAAGCTAGGAACCAGTATTTTTCCCGATGCAGCAAGAAAGGCCACTCTGCAAAAGTGTGCCTCTCTAAAGCTGCCGGCAGCTCAGTGGCCCTCTATGACCTCCCTACCTCCCCAGCGGACCCCCCCACATGTGCGTGCCAGGGGGCGCCATTGTCCCTGCGATGACTTCCTCCTTCCCCAACTTTGACCACACAACATCCGGCTCCGTAACGACATCACTGCCACCGGCTATGATGATGTTACTTCCCCTGGCACAGCAGACACGGCTGGGTAAGGAGGCCAGCCACACAGCGGCTCCCCACGTGCCGCCACCATCTTGGGCCAGGCAACGCCCGACACAGAGGGCCCCTGACGACGTTAAGAACGATGTGGTCAACACGGGTGATGACCAGACTGCCCTACCGACGCTCCCCATGCCTTCGGGTGCCATCAGCTGCCAAATGCCACCTCAGAGGCATCACTCTCCACCTGGAATGGGGAGTCCTCATCCACAGCCTGCATCGTGGCACCCGCAATGTCTTGGCTGATGCGGGTGAAGGCTGCCTGCGCCTTAGGTAGGAGGGGAAAAGTTGTGGCTTGGGCCAGTGGGCGGACCTTTTCCGAGCAGTGAGGGACCCACTGCGAGTAATAAGAGAACAGGCCCAGACACCTGCGGAGGGCCTTTAGTGTGGGGGGGAGGGGTAACTTCATTAATGGGCGCATACCTTCCAGATCTCCTGTGCTAGAGAGTCGAGCTAGCAACCTACAACTACGACATCCAGTACGGCGACCGACAGCAACGTGGTCAACACAGTCAATGACCAGGCCATCCTACCAATGCTCCCCACGCCTCCGGAGGCCATCGGCTACCGCACGCTGCACCTCACGACCGAGGTCAATGGGGTCAACATGGGTGATGACCAGGCTGCCTTATTGATGCTCCCCATCCCTCTGGATAGGGATGACTTTGACTATGAGATGGTCCTGGCCGCCACCATGCTGACCAAGGACATCCACCACAATCTCGGGCGCTCGATGATGGATGTGCGAGTCAACAGGCAGGTAATAAAGTGCCTGTTGGACAGTGGCAGCACCAAGAGCTTCATTCACCCGAGTGTGGCCCACTCCCTAAGGTTAAAGATCCACCTCACCACCTGCTCGATCGCCCTCGCCACCAAGGATAAGACTGTTGATACCCTCGGGTGCTGCTCAGTCAATATAACAGTGGGAAGGGAGACTTACACTGGATTCAGGCTCCTGGTCATGCCCAAACTCTGCGTACCACTCCTCCCGAGCCTGGAGTTCCAGTGCCACCTGCAGAGTGTCACCTTTGCCTTCGGGGGGCCCCAACCTCCACTCACATTGCACAGCACACCAACCTACCAGCTCCGGCCACCCTGCAGCCTCTCCACACTGCGCATCACCCACCGACACTCTTTCCACTTCTTGCGCTAGGCTGCAAGCCAATCACCGCTAGAAGTAGGCGCTATTGCACTGCAGACAAGGACTTTATCAACGCGGAGGTGCGGTGACTCCTGGCGGAAGGCTTTATAGACCCCAGTAACAGCCGAGCACAAGTCCTGGTGGTCAAAGGGGGATGTAAGCCGAGGATGGTCGTGAATTACAGCCAGACCATTAATCGGTACACGCAGCTGGATGCCTACCCCCTGCCAAGGATCACTCACATGGTCAATGAGATAGCCCACTACCGGGTTTTCTCCACGATTGACCTGAAGTCAGCGTATCACCAAATCCCTATCCACCTTAAGAATAAACCCTACACCGCCTTTGAAGCAGACGGGTGCCTGTACCAGTTTCGCTGGGTTCCTTTTGGGGTCACAAACGGGTTCTCCATCTTCCAGCGGGAGATGGATCGCATGGTAGACCAGCACAAGCTGAAGGTGATGTTCCCATATCTGGATGACGTCACTATCTGCGGCCGTAGCCAGCAGGACCACGATGCTAACCTGGAAAAATTCTTCCAGACGGCCGCGGAGCTGAACCTCACTTACAACAAGGAGAAGTGTGCGTTCAGCACCACCCGCCTCGCCATCCTGGGGTACATCATGCCCATGGAGTCGTCAACCCAGATCTGGAAAGGATGCGCCCATTAATGAAGTTACCCCTCCCCCTCATGCTAAAGGCCCTCCACAGGTGCCTGGGCCTGTTCTCTTATTACTCGCAGTGGGTCCCTCACTGCTCGGAAAAGGTCCGCCCACTGGCCCAAGCCACAACTTTTCCCCTCTCACCTGAGGCGCAGGCAGCCTTCACCCGCATCAGGCAAGACATTGCGGATGCCACGATGCAGGCTGTGGATGAGCACTCCCCATTCCAGGTGGAGAGCGATGCCTCCGAGGTGGCCCTCGCTGCTACCCTCAACCAAGGGGCGTGCCCCATCGCCTTCTTCTCCAAGACCCTCCATGGCTCCGAGCTAGGGCACTCCACCATTGAAAATGAGGCCCGGGCAATTGTGGAAGTGATCCGCCACTGACGCCACTACCTGGCCGGCAGGAGATTCACGCTCTTCACGGACCAGATGGGCATGGCGTTCATGTTTAACACTTCCCACAAGAGCAAGATCAAGAACAACAAGATCCTGTGCTGGAGAGTCGAGCTGGCAACCTACAACTACGACATCCAGTACCGTCCCAAGAAGTTTAACGACTCCCCTGATGCCCTCTCTCCCTCTCTCACACCTGCGCGTCTATGGATGATGACAGGTTGCAGGCATTGCATGAGTCCCTCTACCATCCGGGCATCACCTGGTTGTACCATTTCGTTAAGTCCCGAAATCTGCCGTACACCATCAGGGACGTCAGGGACGTGACCGAGGCCTTTCGAGTCTGTGAAGAGTGTAAACCCCATTTCTTCCGCTCCCCCAGGCCCACATTGTAAAGGCTACTCAGCCTTTCAAGCATCTCGGTGTGGACTTCAAAGGGCCCCTGCCTTCCACGAACCGAAACGTCTACTTCATCACGGTAGTGGATGAGTACTCACGCTTCCGTTTCACCATCTCTTGTCTGGACACCTCCAAGGCCACCGTCATCAGGATCTTGGGGCAGATTTTCACCATGTTTGGCTACCCGGTCTTCATCCACACCGACCGGGGGTATAGTTTCATGAGAGATGAGCTGTGCCAGTACCTGACAGCGAGGGGCATCGCAACCAGTCGCTCGACAAGCTATAACCCGAGAGGCAACGGGCAAGTGGAACTCGAGAATGGGGTGGTCTGGAAGGCAGTCCTCCTGGCTCTCAGGTCAAAAGGGTGGACTGTTGAGTACTGGCAGGATGCCCTGCCCAAGGCACTCCATATCATTTGGTCACTGCTGTGCACGGCTACCAATGAGACCCCTCACGAATGCCTGTTCTCATTCCCCAGGAGGTCGGCAGCTGGAATGTCACTCCCAACATGGTTCATGTCCCCGGGACTGGTGCTTCTGTGTAAGCATGTACGGATACACAAGGCCGAAGCCCTGGTGGAGCAGGTTTTCCTCCTTCATGCAACCATATCTACACTTAAGTTAGGTTCAGCAGTGGCAGGGAGGACCCCATCTCAACCAGGGACCTGGCACCAGCAGGAGCACCCACCACACCACGCCACCCTCCAACCCAGGACAACGCTGACCGGGCATACATCCCCATCCCCAGGCAGCTATGGGGCACGCAGGGCCTCCTTGACCACCAGGGGCCCACTTCAGCCTTAGGAGATGAATCCGCCCCCCCCCCCACCCATCCAATACAACCCACATACGTCGACTCCGGCCCCCCCTGGCCACCGCTCCGCACGGCACCACACCAGCCACACACACCCCTGCCGCCAGCCCCCCCATTTCCCCTCTGAACAGTGACCAGGAGCCTGTCCTACGACGGTCACAGAGACCCCGGCAGCCACCGAATCGTCTCAACCTGTAAATATCATATGTACATAGTGGGTGTGATCCTTGTTACTGCCCCCCCACCCCGGGACAATTTTAAAAAGGGGGGTGAATGTGGTGGTACACCACCAGCCTACTGCAGGGGGAAACCTCTGTACCTACAGGTGTATAAGGACACAGGACAACACCTGGCTGGCGGCCAATCAGTTGGCCTGAATGCATCAAGCCCCACTTGGTTGGGTGTCAATCACCATCTGGGATAGAAGCCTGCGCCGGCCTCCCGAGGCCTTACACTGAGTTGCTACAGCCACAGCCAGCCTGGCTCTGTGGAAGTCTTTGTGGATTAAAGCCTGTTGTACAGTCTTTACCTTGTGTGTATCTGATTCTGTCTAACTGCACACCACACACATACCACCTTAAGCAATACTAATCAGAGAGGACCAATGGCATAGGGGATGGTTAAGGTGGAATGTGAGTTTAGGGGGTCAGTTTGAAAACCACTGGCATAGGTTTACATTGGACGCTGGTTCCCCTCCATGGGTTGGTAGGTCACCTGACTGCTGTAAATTGCCTATTTACAGGTAACTAGTAGAATTTGAGTGTGAGTACTGATGCAAAGTTCACAGACTGTAAAACAGGCTTTAATTAGCTCAAACTTGTACACACCAGGTCTCAGTACACTCCTGGCTCCACGTGTCTGACTGTTCCCCAAAGGGGCCAGCTCGAGTCTTTATACAGGCCGGTGATTGATAGCCGGCCAGGTGGGGCCAGCCTCCCAGGTACAGTGGTTGCCCCCTGCAGATGGCTGGTAGGAGTGTGGCCAGTGTAGTGGTTGTATCACCACATTGAGTAAAACACAAAAGTTTGCAGACGCTGTGATTATTGTTAAAATCACTGAAATGCTGGAGGAGCTCAGCTGGTCTCACAGCGCCCATGGGAGGTAAAGATATAGTACCAATGCTTATGTAGATGTCTTCCTGTATTTTTTTGCTTATCCCCTGAAGAAGGCCTCAGGCCCAAAAACGTCGGTAATCTTTACCACCTGTGAGACAGGCCAAATTCTTCCAGCATTTCTGGGTGCTTTTAGTGTGGATGGGAATGTGGAGTGAATAAATTGGGATGGGTGGTTGATGGTTGGGGCGGTCTCGATGGGACAATAAGCCTATTTCCATGCTGTGTGGCTCAATGAATGTGGTCTGGCCTTGCACTTGATACTAGTTTCACTGAAAGTTTCTCTGAGCTCTGCCAAAAAACAATGTTGCAACATGTGTCTGTCCTTGTGCACAGCCTCACTGATCATGTCAGTTCACCCGTTAGTGTTACTTTTCTTAAAAGATATTCAATCCTTCTGTCTAAAAATGTACCAAATAGTCTATAATAAAACATACAGCTTTTTAATGTTCCATCCAAAGCTCCTTGTTGACCATGGGCTATTTCTCCAGCGTGCTTCTCAGCTGTCTTGCCCTATGGTTGCAAGACCATTTCTACACATCTACCATCTCCCCACATGTGGTGGTCAGACAGCTGATATTCCAGTTGAACAAGATCATCTCCAGTTGTTGGGCTCCAGAAGTGCTGGAGAAACTCAGCAGGTCAGGCAGCGTCTACACGAGCTCTTTGTCAGGAATATGAACCCTTAATAAAAAGGTGGGGAGGAAGGAGAAGGAGGAGGAGAGGTAATTGGTCGATATAGGTGGACGACTAAGAGGGGGTAGCTCTCTGATCGGAGAAGGAGGGAAGGGGGTTGAGGGAAGGGGTAGGGAGAGATCAAGACCGGGGGTGGGGAGTTAAAAGAGTTCTTTGTCAAGGTAAGAGCAGAGCAAAATGTAGGCAGACGACTGAACAAAATGGTGGAGGTGGAGGGGAATGTAGGGGGTTGGTTATCGATGAGATACCAGACGTAATTTTAAAAAGGCTGCTCTTGCTTGTGGCACACCGTACAAAATCTATGAACCCTGACCATTTTCTGGACCTATTGTTAGGTCTGCTTTGTTCATGAATGAGTGAGACAAACACCAGGCTGAGTCGAAATCAGGGTTCTTTGTTCTTTATTACCGGATTGTAACACTTGCGACTAACCATGTTAGTCGGAGAATGCATTCTGCCGTTATCAGCAAAATGGTGATTTTTTATACCCTTGGATACATGCTTAGAACATCATCATATCATTACTTGTCCAATGACTAAAACTGTTGCTATCCTTTCCCTGCTAGCTTCCTGCCTCTCAATCCATCAATGTCTCTCTTATCTTGTAAGTACAAGGATGCATTCACATCTTGTTACAGCCCTGCACATTCCCATCTCATGATGTTTTACCTTACACTATCCGTGAATTTTTAATCACCCACGCGCACATTCTGTTTCCCTGCACTTCCTCTGGGTCTGGACGCTCATCATTTAGGATTTACTCCAATCCTTTCAGATCCCAACTGAGTGGCCTCAACTTTGTTTAGCATGTTAACCATGGGTTTTGACTAATCTAGCTGAGAGATGTTAGCCCATACGTGAATGGGAGGGTTTTTAATCAGCCATTGATAATTGCCTCAATTACTCATCACATCCTGCCACCGTGAATACCGGCCCTGTATCCTTATTCCTGACCTCTCATCACTCAATCTCCCAGCTGGGTTAACAATAATTTGTCTACAGTTCCACAAGACTTTAATTGTCTATTATAAACTGCATTCTCAAAAATCTTCTGGAAGTAAACACCAACTATTGACATACCCTCCGTTAATAACCTTATTCCTAATCGATGATGTGCATTTGTCCCTCCTCTGACTAACTATTCAGTCATTAACAGTATTTGCCTGAAACTGTAGCAATTTGTTCCAGGTTACAATCCCCAAGGTTATCAGTGACTCTTGGTGATTGTTTCAGCACCGTGCCAATGCAATGCTAGATTTGATGTAAATTAATCATTTAAATGGATGATTGATTAAACAAATTGTTACTTATATTATTCAAAGCAATGTAACTAAAAGGCAATGCCTATCAACTTTAGCTGATTGGGAATTGGTAATTTGCTGTATAAACCACATCCTATTTTTGCAGAGGTGTCATTTGTGTTTTTTAACTATAAATTTTAGAAACGTATAAAGGTGGCTTGCCATCAGAGAGCGAAGAAGGATGTCCTTCCTCACAAATGTCCCCTTGGTTGAAAGTGAGAACAGGTGCAGAAGCTGCTGGGGTCGAGTGAGGTACACCAAGGTGCTGGAGAAACTCAGCAGGTCACGCGGCATCCAAAAGGAAGGCAGTTGATGCTTTGGGCCTGAGCCCTTCTTCAGGAGAGCCGAAAATTAGGCAGAGGGCTAAGAAAGACAGGAGAAGGAAGAAGGAAGGAGAAGGAGAATAATGAGTCAATTCTCCAATAGGAGAAGGAAGAGAAGGAGGTGCGGAGCTGGATGCAAAGTTCCGTTGAGCACCTTTGCACTGTCCACTGCAACTGCATAGTCTTCCCAGTGGCCAGCAATTTCAATTCCACTCGCCACTGTCACACTGATATGGTCTGTCCATGGCCCCCTGAACTGCCAAGCTGAGGCCCCATGTAAATTGGAGGAAGAATACTTTATATTCCGAATGGGCACTCACCAACCAGACAGCATCAATATCCACTTTTCCAATTTCCATTAACCCCTCCCCTAGTCTCTCTCTTTCCCTCATCCCTCCTCTCCTTTACTCTCTCTCCCTACCTTCTTTTTCTTCTCCTATCAGAGACCTATCCTTCTTAGCCCTCTGCCTCTCCCCATCACTTCTCAGCTCCTTTCTTCTCCACTGTCCCACTTGTATCCACCTAATTACCTCTTTGTGCATGGTAGGTTGTGTTCAACAAATCTTACAGAATTTACTGAGGAGATTACTAAGAAATTAGAAGGAAGGGAGGTTGTGGATGTTGTCTACATGGACTTTAGTAAAGCCTTTGACAGGTCCCACATGGGAGGTTAGTTCAGAAGGTTCAGATGCTGGATAGCCATGGAGAGGTTGTAAACAGGATTCAAAATTGGCCAAATAGGAGAAGATGGAGAGTGATAATGGATGATTGCTTCTCAGATTGGAGGCCTGGGACTAGTGCTGGGACCTTTGTTTGTTGCATACATCGATGATCTGGATGATAATGTGATAAACTGGATCAGCTAAGTTACGCTGATGGATTTAAGATTGGAGGCATTGTGGAAGGCTTTCAAAGCTTGCAGAGGGATCTAGACTAATTGGAAAAATGGGCCAGAAAATGGCATGGAATTTCATGTTGACAAGTATGAGGTGTTGCATTTTGGAAGGACCAACCAAGGTAGGACATACATAGTAAATGGTGCGGAGGAACAGAAGGATCTGGGAATACAGATACATAATTCCCTGAAAATGGCATCACAGGTAGATAGAGTTGTAAAGAGTTTTTGGCATCTTTGCCTTCATAAATCAAAGTATTGAGTACAAGAGTTGGGATGTTAGAGTGAAGTTGTAGAAGACATTGGTGAGGCCAAATTTGGAGTATTCTGGGCAGATCTGTTTGCCAAACTATAGGAAGGATATCAGTAAGATTGAAAGAGTGCAGAGAAGATTTACTAGTTTGTTGCCAGGTCTTCAGGAGTTAAATTATAGGGAAAGATTAAACAGGTTAGGACTTTATTCCTTGGAGCGTAAAAGAATTAGTGGAGATTTGATAGAGGTTTACAAAATTATGAGGGGTATAGACAGAGTAAATGCAAGTAGGCTCTTTCCACTTGGATTAGGTGAGATAAATATGAGAGGACATGATTTTAGAGTGAAAGGGGAAAAGTTTAGGGGGAACTTCTTCACTCAGAGAGTGGTGGAATGAGCTAATATCTGACGGTAAATGTGGGCTCACTCTTAAGTGTTAAGAATAAATTGGATAGATACATGGATGGGAGAGGTCTGAAGGGCTATGGAATGGGAGCAGGCCAATGGGACTAGAGAAATAATGTTTCAGCACAGACTAGAAGGGCCGAAAGGCTTGTTTTCTGTGCTGTAGTGATCTATTATTCTTACCTGTCAGCCTATGCTCCAACCACCCCCCCCATCCCCTGCCCCCCACCCCAGCCAACCTTTTAATTTGGGCATCAGCCTAATTTTGGGCCCTCCTGAAGAAGAGTTCAGGCCTGAAACATCAACCCCCTTTTACATTTTACTGATGCTGTGCAACCTGCTGAGTTTCTCCAGCACTTTTGCGCCGTGACAAGTTAGTTCCAGTCTCCTGCTTTCCCCAAAACACCCATGAATATTTTCTCTTCAAATATTTATCCAATTCCTTTTTGAATTATACTATTGAAGCTACACCTCCTCTGCACTTTTAAGGCCATCTGTTCTAAGATGTAGCCACGCACTCCACAAAGGAACACTGCCAATAAACTCTGTCCAACATTGCTCTATTTATCTATGCTGTGAATTAGAGGTTGGCTTTTACCCAGAGTGGGACATGATTTCAACTATCCAGGGTTGCTTCTCATATCTCTGATGTTCTTCAGATTTATTGTCAGAGAACATACAATACATACAACCCTGAGATTCTTTTTCCTACGGTTGCAGCAGAATTACCACTAATTGGTAGTGCAAAAAATAAACTGTACATAGTGAAAAACATGTAAACAAAGGTGTAAACAGATAATGAATGTAAACAAACTGACTGTGCAATACAGAGAGAACAAAAAGATGCGGGACAGGCAAAGTGATCATAGAAAGGTCACTCCTGGATCCTTTAGCTAAGATAACAACAGATGGGAGCAGAAGGAAGAACTCCTGTTTGTTGGAGAAGGTGGGGGTTTTGCAAGACATGAGTCACATGCTCTCTTTGGAGTTTCAGTTGGAAGAGAGTTGAGTTAACAGCTCAGTCAGTCAGTGTATGGGACACTGACAAATAACTGAAAAGTGCAATCCAGGGAAAACTGTTTGAAACTGAGTTCCAGAGCAGTAGATGGCTGGAAGTGTTATCTGTCTGATGTTTCTCTTGAAATAGAGGAAGGAATGAAACTCTGTGGTAGCTTGAAGAAAGAGGTTACCATCTAGAAAACTCTGATGGGGCAAGTTTCATCAGCCAGTCCCTGAGGTGTCTAGTGGTGGTGTCTCAGCTGTGGAAATCCTGGAGCAACAAATATCTTCTCTGGAAACCCTACAAGAACCTTCCTGAGCGGCAAACATTTACCTTTCAAGCACCAAGCCTGGTGAACTTTATACATGTTAAATTCTGTGCACAGTATGGTGATTGCCTGCAACCAGAAAACTTGGAAGAAGGAGAAGTGAGATTGAACTGTGAATCAAAGAACTTTTCTTGAATTTACACACACATCGCATACACGTGCGCTGAGAATTAGAAGGGGGTTAATTTGGGTTAGTTAAGTATAGAGTTAAGTTAATGTTTGATTCTATTTTCATGTTTGAAGTTGATTAAAAATAACTTTTGTTTTGAAAGTCACGTCTTTGTGAATGTCTATTGCTGCTGGGTTTTGGGGTCCTTTGGGCTCATAACACTGTTTCTCCAGCACTTCTATGTCTTGCACTACAATCCCAGTGTCTGAAGACTTTCCTGTTTAACTAGTTCTTTAATAAGCCAAGTCAAGTTTATTCTCATCTGATTGTACAAGTACAACCCGATAAAACAGCGTTCTCTGGTCCTCGGAGCAAAACATGCAGACCCACAACGAGACAACACACATGCAGACAAACAATACACATGCAGGACAAGTATTCATGTATACAAATAAATAAATGAATGTTGTTTCATGAATATGAGACTCCTGGATGGTCAGTGTGAGCGGTTCCTTTTGGTCATTCAGCCCGTGGGAAGAAGCTGTTTCTCATGCTGGCTCTGATACTTCTGGATCTCATTCCTGACAAGAGCAGCTGAAAGATGCTGTGTGCGGGGTGGAAGGGGTCCTCAATGATTTTGCACGCCCCCTTTAGACAATGATCCTGGTAGATCATGTCTATTGGGGGTTGGGGGAGAACACACATGGTCTCACACATCATCTCACATGGTCACAACCCTACTCTCAGGGATTTGTAACTACATCCAGCATCACAGCTGTGAACCCTCTTCAAAAACCACTTCGTAGATGTCTAATTGCAATGAAAGTGCAGCCTTATCAGGGGTTATCATGAGGGGAGTCATGGTGTTCCTTTGATGTTGTTGGTCCCATTGACCTGGGCTAACAGTGGGTGAATTAGATATTGGGCAGGGCTTATGGGCAGATAACTTCTCGAAAACTTGTATGTGTACTGTGGAGAGCATTCTGGCTGGTTTCATCACTATCTGGTATGGAGATGCCAATGCTCAGGACAAGAAAAAATTCCAGAGGGTTGCTAACTCAGCCTGTGGCATCACAGGCACCAGACTTCACTCCATCGAGGATATCTGCAGGAGGGGGTGTCTTAAAAAAGCAGCCTCCATCCTCAAGGACCCCCACCACCCAGGCCATCACTCTAAAAAACTGCAGGACCGCGAAGATGAACACTCAGCGGCACAAGGACAGCTTCTTCCCCTCTGCCAACAGATTCCTGAATAATCAATGAACCACAGACACTGCCTTACTTTCACTTTTTCTTGCACTATTTTATCTATTTTGTATGGAGATTAATTTAAATACTTGTGCTATGAGGCTGTCGCAAAATAACAAATTTTTTGATTGTTCATGACATACAGGTACACCTATATTCCTATTGTAAACCAAAATGGTGTAAAGCGAAGCCCCGTTCTCTGTGATTCAAATTTCTTTCAGGTAGCGAACACGGGTTTCTTTGTAAAAGCGAATTTTCATAAAGCGAGCATTCATGAAATGGGGTATGCCTGTAAAATCGATATTCTGGTTCAGACAGATTGAAATCAGGTGGGTGAGACACTGAGGGTGGTTAGACAGGTTCCTCAGGGAGATGAGGAGAATTGAGGAAGGGTCATCGGGGAGAGGAATTCATCAGAGAAAGTAAGAAGGAACTTCGGGAGTTGGGGCAGGCACACATCTCGGAGGACACATCGTGGGAGGAACACAAGGAAAAAATTGATTTTCATTAACGTAGGTTCATATAATCATTGCACCTGAAGAGACCATTCCCTCCATGCTATTTTTTTTGTACAAGCATTCCTAATTTGTCTCATTCACCATTCAGGTGCCTTGCTGTTCGGTGTGGGCGATCATGTCTCTCCATCCGTCATGCTATCTGACCCTCCGAATTATAGTGGTCCTTCGGTGAAGACTCCATCTTTGAGCTGAGACTGTAGTCGATGTTGAGTTCATGATTATTCAAGTAGTTTCCCATTGCCTTCTGCAGTTACAGTGTCTGCACTGAACGGGTAACCCTGGCCATTAATCAGCAGATTCATCTGCCCAGCATTGTTAGTTTTTACAACCATGAATTCCCATTTGTAAAAGCCATCCTCCGTCCGCAATCCCTGGCTTTTTGGGCATTGTCTCATTACTTGGTTTTTTGCAAGTTGCCCAACAAAATCCGTTCTAAGTTATTGAATCTGCTTCCTTCAGCCAGTTATTCCCAGATCACTGCTACTTGCTGAGTAGAACAGATTTCTCAGAATCTCATAAAGGTTTACAGCAGAAAAGGACACCACCAGGTTGCACACGAGAAACAATGCAGCTGCCCCCACTCCCTGCTCTGCCTCTAGTGTCTTCCTTTCACATACGCATTCCTTTTCTCCCTCTCCTGCTCCCTTCCCTTCCATCTCCTCTAACCTCTGTAACATTTTGTCCCTCCACCCCCCCCCCCCACTACTGCCATACCCTTTCCCTCCCTCCCTCCACTGTTTCCCTCTCTCCTACCCTGGCCCTCCCTCACATCTACCCCATCTTTTCCCTCCTCCCCACCCCGACGTATAGCACGATAACAGGCTTTTGGCCCAGGAGTTCATGCTGCCCAATTTACACACAAATGACCTACACCCCTGTATGTTTTGAAGGGTAGGAAGAAATCAGAGCCCCCGGAGGAAACTCATACAGTCACGGGGAGAATGTACAAACTCCTTACAGACAGCGCAAGATTCAAACCTAGGTCCCGATCACTGGCACTGACCATTACGCCCTCCCCTAACCCTAATATGCCCTCTACCCGTTCCCCTCCCTACTCTGTCCCTCTTTTCACCTCATCCCTACTCTATCCCTCTCCTCTCCCTTACCCTCCCTTTCTCTTTCTTTCCTCCCCTAACTTCCTTCCCTACCATCAACCTCCCTCACCTATCCTGCCTCTCCCTTCCCTCCTCACCCTACCTTTCCCTCCATTCTCCTCCTCTCCCCCTCTCACATACCCTTTCAACCCTCCCCATCCTCTGCCCTTTCACCCCTTTCCCCTACCCTTTCCTTCCTCTCTCCTACCCTTCTCTCTCTATCCTCACCTCTCCTACCCTGCCTTTACCCACTCCAATCTCCCTCCCTACCCTCTCTTTATTCTTCCTCATCCATCCCTGTCCTTTCACCATTTGTCCCTCTCCTCTCCCCCACCCCTCACCTCCCCACGGCCTTTCACCCACTCCTCCCCTACCCACTCCTTTCCTCCCCTCCACTCCTTCAGCTTCTCCCCTCTCCCTCCACTCACACCACTCTTTCCCCTCCTCACTCCCCTTGCCCCTCCCCTCTCTCCCTTTCCCCTCCCTTCTCCCTATCCTACCTATTCCTTATCTAACCCCCTCCCTCTCCTCTCCTACTCCCATCCCTTCCCTTCTTTCCCCCTCCTCCAATCCTTCCCCTTCCTTCTCCTCCCCTCCCTCCTCCTTCTCCCCTCATCTGATCATCACTCATTCCCTTCCCACTCCCCTTATCCTCCCTCTCCTCCCCTTCCCTCTTCCTCCTCTCTCCCCCTCTCTCCCCCTCTCTCCCCTTCCCCACCCCCACCCGTCTCTTTCCCCACCTTCCCCTCCACTCTCCTCCTTCCTCTCCATCACACTCTCTCCCCTTCCTCTCCCTCTCTCCCCTTTCCCTTCTCTTCTCTCTCCCCTTCCCTGTCTCTCTCTCTCCCTCTTCCCCTCTCCTCTCCCCCTTCCCCTCCCCTCTCCGCCTCTTCTACTCCCCTCCCTCTTCCCTCTCCCGCTTTCCCTTCGCTCTCCCCTTCCCTCTCCCCTTCCCATCTCTCTCTTCCCCTTTCCCCGTCTCTCTCCCCTTTCCCCTTCCCTCTCTTCCTCACTCTCTCCCCCTTTCCCCTTCGCTTTCCTCGTCTCTCCCTCCCCATTCCCCTCTCTCCATCTCTCTCCCCTTCCCTTCAGCCCTCTCTCCCCCCTTTCCCTCCCCTCACCCCATCTCTCTCTCCCCATTCCCCTCCCCTCTCTCCATCTCTCTCCCCTTCCCTTCAGCCCTCTCCCCCCATTCCCCTCCCCAATCCGTTTTTCTCTCTGCCCCTCTCCCCGTCTCTCTCTCCCCTTCCCCTCTCCTCTGCCCATCTCTCTCTACCTCTTCCCCTCCCTTCTCTCCCTCTTCCCCTTTCCTCCCTCCATCCCTCACTCCCCTTTCCCCTACCCTCTTCCCGACTCTCTCTCTCCCCTTCCCCTCTCCCGTCTCTCTCCCCTTCCCCTCTCCCGTCTCTCTCCCTTCCTTCCCCTTCCCATCTCTCTCTCCCCCTTTCA